>NC_140276.1:9023817-9213817 GCF_964030765.1 Micromesistius poutassou
CCTCAGGGCTCTAGTCAAATACATTCCCTACATATGTGCAATATAACCAAGAAAACCATTGAATAAATAGAAAAAATATATATTCTGCAACTGAGTGAGCTGTGTGTGTGTGTGTGTGTGTGTGTGTGTGTGTGTGTGTGTGTGTGTGTGTGTGTGTGTGTGTGTGTGTGTGTGTGTGTGTGTGTGTGTGTGTGTGTGTGTGTGTGTGTGTGTGTGTGTGTGTGTGTGTGTGTGTGTGCGCGTGCGTGTGCGTGCGTGTGCCTACTCTTGTTGCCGACCAGGCAGACGAGGGGCTGGACTGGGGCCTCCTCGTTGCTCTTCTTCAACATGCTGAACCAGTCCTCCAGGTTCTCAAAGCTCTGGTAGTTGGTGATGTCATACACCAGCAGGACACCCTGGGGGCACAGAGAGGCGTTACAAACAAAACCATCCATTCACACACAGAGGAGAGTCCCTAAGGGTTCTATGATGACACACGTGGACCAGAAGCAGAACACACAAGCAATCAGTAGGTGGCGCTGCCCCTCTTCTGGGGAGCGCACACACACACACACACACACACACACACACACACACACACACACACACACACACACACACACACACACACACACACACACACACACACACACACACAGCTGAAATCCCTCTTCCACTACTACAGTCTGGAAAGGCCATTGTGCAGCTAGTTTGAATTTCCAACTGTGCCTAACCAAACAAAGCAAACATTAAACTGCAGTGCTGTTTTGGTCTGTGTGTTTGTTGTAGATACAAGGTGGTAGTCTGCTATTAGACAGTGTTTTCTGCTCCATACTTATGTCATACCTGGAGGTAACCTCTTCAGCATCAGAGCCTTCCTACCGTGAGTCCTCTTTGAAACACACACACACACACACACACACACACACACACACACACACACACACACACACACACACACACACACACACACACACACACACACACACACACACACACACACACACACACACACACACACACACAATAACAGACCCGATCCATCATTGTTTATCCTTCAATGGGGATGTCTAACACACACACACGTCCTTTATCTGAATCCTGTATTAAAGCCACCGTGTTGTGTTTTCAGAGCTCACGGCTCTCGGTAACACGCCAAACAGATCGACACAAAGATCCTCACAAAGCCACGCCTGCCCCCGCGCCGGTGGCTGTGACGGAGGCCCTGTGGCCCCCCGCCGTGGCCCCCCCCCCGTGGCCCTCATGCGTTAGGGTCTCCATCAGACTGTATGTAATAACAGAGTTCATTATATTTACCAAAGCCAATTCAACAATAGGCGATGATCGGATTAGTGATGCAGGCAGCAGATGGTGTAATGACAAATAGTGTCTTACTCCGGAGGCAAACGTGTGTGTGTGTGTGTGTGTGTGTGTGTGTGTGTGTGTGTGTGTGTGTGTGTGTGTGTGTGTGTGTGTGTGTGTGTGTGTGTGTATTCATGTACGTGGATGGTGTGGTGTGTGTATAGTCATGTACGTGTGTGTGTGTGTGTATAGTCATGTACGTGTGTGTGTGCGGTGTGTGTATAGTCGTGTGTGTGTGTGTGCGGTGTGTGTATAGTCGTGTGTGTGTGTGTGCGGTGTGTGTATAGTCGTGTGTGTGTGTGTGTGTGTGTGTGTGTGTGTGTGTGTGTGTGTGTGTGTGTGTGTGTGTGTGTGTGTGTGTGTATATTCATGTACGTGGATGGTGTGGTGTGTGTATAGTCATGTACGTGTGTGTGTGTGTGGTGTGTGTGTATAGTCATGTACGTGTGTGTGTGCGGTGTGTGTATAGTCGTGTGTGTGTGTGTGTGTGGTGTGGTGTGTGTATAGTCGTGTGTGTGTGTGGTGTGTGTCCGTACGTGAGCACCGTATACGTATTTATCCAGCATCTTCCCTCCCAGCGACTGGCCTCCGATGTCCCACACCTGCAGGGTGACGTTCACGTTGCCTGCAGAGAGAGAGAAAAAATAAACTCAGAGTCAACGCAGTCATCAAAGTGAATTAAGTAGACCTTACAGAATTACACATCGCCTTTCTTCCCCTTTAGTGGTCCTTTTCCTAACGTTGTGTATGTGTGTGCGTTACAAGCCCGGCGTTTCCTAATCAACTAATGCTTGATTGTGGTGCCATTCGTCACAATGTCGGCTGCGGCTTTCAGACACGCGGCTCATTACTTCTGCAGGAGGAACTCAAGCGTCCGGAGAAAGTGAGCCTGTGATCTGGGCGAAGGGACCTCCATGAGGACCTCACTGAGGACCTCACTGAGGACCTCACTGAGGACCTCCGTGAGGACCACGCGTATTGGAAACAATAAATCACAGATTAATCTTTCATGCCGACCGCTCCCGTCTGGCAGTACACCCGTGCCTCGAGTCCAAGAATATCCCGCCGGGGAGACTTGAGAGAGGGGGTGAGGGGGGTGAGGCGGGAGGGTGAGGCGGGCGGGGGGGTGGATAGGTATGCTCACCCTCTAATTTAAACGTTTGCAATAGGACCACAAAGAAGAAAAGAAAAAAAAGAAGAAAAAACACGCTTATTAGCCTGGGAAGAGCCGTAAGAACCGTTTTCCTGCCAAGCTGAGGAAAGTGAGGAGAATTATGTGCTGTTAAGGAAAATAGCAATAATTAAAACAGAAAATATCGGGAAAAGAGGTCGCCTGTCCCGATTCTGTGGAAAGACCGGGTTTAAAGTTAGAGTTTAAGTGAGAGTGCAAGAGAGAGGGGGAAGAAAGACAGAAAGACAGAGAGAAAGGCACAAAATGCCCTAATAAATATCTCCTTCCTCTGGAAAAAAGAAAGGGTGGAAACGACGAAAAGAAAAGAGGAAAGAATGAGGGTGACGAGAGAAGGAGAGAGAGAGGGGCGAAGAGATGGAGAGAGAAGGACGGAGAGAGAGAGAGAGAGAGAGAGAGAGAGAGAGAGAGAGAGAGAGAAAAGGAGGGAGGAAGAGGAGGTGGAGAGTCAGTGAGGATGGAGAGAGAAAGAGGAGGGAGAGAGAAGGAGGTTGGAGGGAGAGAGAGAGAGAGCAGGGGAGAGAGAGTGCGGAGCGGCCAGTGCAGGCCTCTGCCGCCCGGTGCGGTGGGGGCCCGGTGCAGTGGGGGCCCCGGCTGGAGGCTGGGGGGCCCGGTGCGGTGGGGGCCCGGTGCGGTGGGGGCCCGGTGCGGTGGGGGCCCCGGCTGGAGGCTGGGGGGCCCGGTGCGGTGGGGGCCCAGTGCGGTGGGGGCCCCGGCTGGAGGCTGGGGGGCCCGGGGCAGCAGTGTGGACTATGGACACGGATGGTCTGCGTGGGCCCTGGAGTGAGACCTCTCCGGGGCCCAGAGGGGCGGGGCCCAGAGGGGCGGGGCCCAGAGGGGTGGGGCCCAGAGGCACTTCACAGTGGCTACCTCCAGACTACACAGTGTCAGGGTGAAGCCACACCGCGGCCCGCCTCTCCCTCTCTCGCTCTCACTCCTGAAATTATAAACTTAGAGCCGGTGCCACAGTGGGTCACAGGGTCAACACACACACACACACACACACACACACACCCCTCCTCTCACCATAAGAGGGACGTATCAGAGGTTATCATCATGGACTAAAGGAAAGGGGCGGATCAAACACGCTCCCAGGAAGTCAACAACCCGAACCGTGACCTCTGGCAGACACATCTGGACGGGCTATTGTTCTGAACACACACACACACACACACACACACACACACACACACACACACACACACACACACACACACACACACACACACACACACACACACACACACACACACACACACACACACACACACACAAGGCTGGTGTTGGTATGCCTTGCCTCTCCCCTTGTACATTAAGTTTGACAAGCCAGGCCTTCATGGTGCGAGGCAGCGGAGGGGGGGGGGGGGGGGGGGGGGGGGTAGGCTGGCTATAGGCTACAGCAGGCCGTCGCGGTGAGGCTCGTATGGCCCCACAGAGACCCACACAACCTCTCTCATATGAGAGGGAGCCGGGGTCCCGCTGGATGAGCCCGGACCACCCGGCTAGCAGAGTCCCTCTTCTTCATCAGCTCATCAACAGCCCATTCCCTACAAAATGGACCATTTAACAACCCCTCCCTCCCCTCCTTCCCCCACTCACCCACCCGCCCCGCTGGAGCAACAACCATTCAGAGGTGGGCTGATTGTAAAAGAATAATAATAACAACAATAACAGACATTACACCTTCACGTGCCAAAGATAAGCAAACACATCTTAGAAACCCCCAAAAATGCACAAGCTCTGCTATTAAACAATATTCCTTTAGCATTTTTCCCCCTTCATTAAAAGTAAAGGTCTGTACAGTCAGCCGTTGTCTTTGGGCTGCACCACCGCAACATTTTTGCAGATCTCATAAGGCCCGAAGGCTGAAACTGAAACAAAGTCAAAACAGAATACCTCGGCCAACTCGCGAATCAGCATAACCTTTACTTTTTTAGCACTTAATTTGCCCTTTTGCTTAATGGTGTTTTATTAGTAATAGAAGAATGAAGGCACTTTGCGAATTTCTGTAGCTTACACTTTTTGGCACCGTTGTAGAAGGGACCATTTTTTTAAGCTACATGAAAATCCCTAATTTTCTTACAGTATAGGAAGTCCAAAGGCGAGTGGTTTGTACTAAATATAGCATTAGTCAATAAACATTTATTTTACAGATCTAAAAAGGGAGGGGGGGGATACAGAGCTTGACTTTATGTCCGTGGGCTGAACATAAATAAATACCTGCCGTGTACGTTTTATGTGGTCCAAAGGTCAGTGGATCCATGATATGAATATAAAAACACTGAAAATCCCCGGGCTCATGACCACAAGACTGTAGGAGCGTGACATGCTGTCGTTTGGACATAAGATGTCCATTGGATGGGGGAAAGACCAGTATTATTTGCAGGGTATTATTTGCTCTGGAGTAAAGACGGTTTTAGTGTGAGCCTCTGAGATCTGACAGACCTGTACACAGGTGACAACCATTTCTACTACATATTCAAAGGTCTTGATTGTACCTGAGGAACCACATCTCTCAGTTCAGCAAAATGCATGAAATAGCAAAACATGGCTAGATTATCAGATGGCTGACTTTAAAACAAACCATAAAATCAAACAAAGCATATATGTTCTAATATATTAGAAATGCAATCCTCCAGTTAGCATAATCATTATTCTGAAGCATTTGGATGCACCGTCTCACCTGGAAGAGTTATTCTCTTGAGAAAAAAGTCCAGGCCAATGGTCTGTTTGTACTGCTTCCCAAACGCCTCCTGAGCAAACCTGGTGGCCAGGGATGTCTGAGAGAGAGACAGACAGAGACACAGACAGAGAGACAGAGACACAGAGAGAGACAGAGACACAGAGAGACCGAGACAGAGACAGAGAGACACAGACAGAGAGAGACAGAGACACAAACACAGACACAGACAGAGAGACAGAGACAGAGACACACACACAAATTTGTATCAATTCCAAAATGCAATTCCTAATCATTTTATTCTGCTGGAATAATTTCAGTAATAGGTAGGATGACTTATTTTTCAGATAAATGCATTAACAACAAATAAAAACATATATTCTGAGAAATTGCTTGAGCTTCATTATAAACTTCATCAAACCATTCTCCATTAAAAACTATCATTGGCCGATTCCATATTGGGCTCTGAAACTGCCGCTGTATTACGATCTCAAAAGAAGCAGATGGGCCGAGCGTGGCCCGATGTCCTTCTGTCTAAAGAACCCCGTGGAAGGAAAACACACTGCACCGCCCAATGAGAATAACATGCGCCCGGATTCGTCATGTCTCCAGACTGCAGACGCAGTAATTGCGACGGATTACGACGACTCCATCACTGCCATGTCGCTGTTATGTTTTGGGAGCAGGAGGAGGGAGGAGGGTTTTTTTAGGGCCCCTCGCTGGGAGCCATGGGAATCCACTGTACCGACTGACAGAGCAGGTATAATTCATGTTGACAGATGAGGATGACTGGGTGTCTTCTCCTTCTATCTTTAGAGCAGCACGCTTCCATAAACAACCGCAGAGAACGGCGGCGACTAGGCCGGGCCTCACCAGACGGACAGTTTCACTGCTTTCAACGTGCGACTTGGCGCTCACTTTTATCCAGAAGGAGATCGAGCAGCAGAACGTTTCAGAGTCCACAGAGGGACCACTCCGGGCTTGTCGGCCAATGATCCGCCTCGCAGGACATGAGAGGGATCCAGCTATAACCGGAAGGGTCGGATTTAATGCAATAAACATTCAGTGTTTGTATGCCTGTTAGTTACATAGTGTACAAGGTAAAACAACAAACATGGAAGCACAATAATACAATCTACTGTAGACGGTTGAATTTAGCCAGACGCTTTTTGAATCAAGTGTCAGGATAAGAAACGCATTTCTTGTGCCATTTTGACAACGTCGCACAATTGTATGCAGACTTTAACAAAAGAAGTTAACAAATGATGGAGACAAAAGGACAACGCCCCAGACGTATTGCTGTGTCTGGGAATCCAGCCTTAGAAGTGCAGTACTAAAGGCCTCCACCTGATGCTCTTTGAAGTATGACAACAGCGTAAGGTTATAGACTGAACCGTGTGCAGGGTGCGCATCGCACGCTCGGCCCTGGAGGGGAGTGACGCAACAAGGGGGAGGGGGAGGGCTGAAATCGTCCATTTAAGTAGCCCTAACAATCAGCGACAACACAGGGGTAACCAGCACGGACAGCAGAAATTCATTCCACATGCTGCTGCTGGCCTCGCCGGCCATTTGTCTTGGCATTCCAGTAGCTTGGCTCTCCTCGCCTCTCCCCAGCCGTACAATTGGAACTCAGCAGTGAATGTAAAAGCTGGCGTAATCCCGACACTCCAGCGGAGGACAGCATAGGGTCACAAATGATACCAGTGCCGGGAAATGGGAGTGGGAGTGTGGGGGGAGGAGGTGGGGGGGTGCGACGCCAGGGGAAAAAGCATACTGTATCCGCCCTGGGGTGGAGCGTTCTCACATTGGGTTCAAACGTTTCTATTTTGATTCTTTGCCATAAGCGACAGGTTAGGGCATCACCACTGTGCCCCAACTGAGACAGCAATGAGATGAGGTCCCCTGAAGTGCAAGGAGGAAGGGTACGGGAACACCGTAGTTCAAAGAACCAGCCGCCATCGTTTTCTCTTGTTGTGAGGGAACAGAGACTTTTTTCAGAAACAAAACAGTGTTTTGTTTCTGTTTTGTTACAAAACAGACTGTTTTCAGAAACAAAACAGTCACTGACCTTAAGCCCATGTTTGAAAAATAGATCTTTGTGCAGGCTTAGGCCCGACGCCTCCAGAGCCATAAGCTCTTACTGCCATACTGTGGACCACCGAATAAAAAAACACCCCGCCAAGGTGGACAAGCCTTCACACATCCGTCTAGATTTCTGAATGGGCAACTACCCATGAGCAAAAATACCAGCAGAGACCGAGTCCAAGAAAAACTGATCCGATTGCAATTTGCTGAGCAAATTGACATTAATAGGGGGGGAATAGCAGTCAAGATGTCAGTCACTGGTGGTAGCTCAGAATGGGGTCAGGGCTCCCGGTTCTCTGGCCAGAACAGACAAGCAGGTAAGTCATTGAGACAGTGACGAGCTGACACCTGGCAGCCTCGCGTTGAGGAGGGTTATTAATGTAGCAGATCAACTGGGAACTGAGTGGTGTGTGTTCTATACACCCAGCGCCCCCCCTACCCTAAAGAAAATCTCAACTTTCCAGAATGAGAACATTCATTTTTCACTGATGCCTGCGTTCTCCCTGAGGAAGGGGAGATGAGCTTGGAGAAGGGAGCAGAAAAAAAAAACACTTTGGCACCATTTTTTTTTAATAGTGTATCCAGATACTTCCGATAATAAAAGGTAATGGCATCCTTCTTCCCATCATTGTTTTGTTGCTCGTTACACTCATTTTCATTAATAAATGTGTGAGGCCAGGGCCGTGCGGGGCTTAAGTTAACCTAGCATCTGTCCATTCTGCAATGCTTGGCTGTTGTATGAGACGGCACTCTTGACCAAATAAACACAATCATAGTAAGTTGTCAAAAGATGTCCAATGTGTTGCAGAACATCTCAAACGTGAACTTGTATAAAGACGAGTGCCTGATGCCGTGGTGAGAGGCCTCTGACCCTGAGACCAGAGGACCAACCAGGGAGCTGCTACACCCGTTATATTGGTGTCCACTTCGGCAGAGGGGTGACCCCCTAAAGCTCTCTCTGCATGCATCGCGGTATGAACACGCATCATGAAGAGAGGAACAGAGCTAATGTGTAGAGAGAATATTTGGAGGATAATCTCCTTTTTCCAATATCCCACTTTACGAGGAGAGGTCTTGTCACATAGCCTAACTCTTTTCCCACTTGTGATGTCACATAGCCTAACTCTTTTCCCACTTGTGATTCCTACTCTAACTATAGAAGACGCCATATGTTGTTTTCCGATGGGGTCCAGCTTCAGGAGTTTCCCCAGAGGTTCCCCAGTACATAATAGACACAAGCTACACGAGCCGCGCAGAGCTAACTCTGGCTGTGTTTCCTCTTTCTTTGCTTTTTTCATCACTTCTCATAATATGTACTATGTGTTGTTAAGAGAATTTGCTCAAACTTTTAATACACAGCTTAGGCCAACAACCAACCAAAATTTATTATTTTGCAGTTTGTTTGTTTTTAGGAAGGCCTATTAAATAACAATTCTTTAATTTTGTTATTTAAAATTGACTTTTATAAAAAAGTCTGATTCTACATCTTGTAATGTTATGGTGCCCTTGTTATCAATTATAGGGTTGTCAATATGTAAACATGCCAGTTGGTGACCATGTGGCTAATATTTGTTATCTGGTTGGTGGATCAAGTTCAAACAGCACAGCAGTGTACTAAAAAGAAATGCACAAATAATTATGAATGATTAATAAATCTACTGTTCCCTACTCAAAATAAAATACAATTTTAGTCATTCGAGTCTACATTTTAGAGTATGTTTAAATGTGTGATATAATGCCATAATAATACTGTATTAACACTTTGGTAATACCAACACATAATCACCATTATACCCTCAATGACTCTTGCCTGGGTTAGTCTAATAAGCGTATCTAAAAATGTATACGTATTGTTTTCCCAGCCACAAGGTAGATTTAATACCCTTCACCATCAACGGGGCAAATGTAAAAAAATATCCCCGCTATGATTAAAAAATAAATAAATAAATAAAACTGTCCATCTGATCACCAAAATATAGGCAAGGTGTGTGCCGTGATATTCCCACATGTGATATACTACAGATGCTGCATTCCCATTCTGAACACTTGCTTTCTAAACATACAGGCCTTAGTGTATGGACGGACCGACAACATGCGATCCACTCATGCACGAAGATCAACATAGCCCATCATGATCACGCATGTAAACACGTCCGTGTCAATTCCTTACCAAGGACACATCCATGTCGCTATCGCCACCATAATGTGCTCCTGTTGACTCCGCGGAGGAGGATAGCGCTAGCAGGGTAGCCATGGCGACCGAGACATCACAACAACACGCTATGAATGCAGTGTGTACGCGATGTGTACAACAACAGTGTAACACTATTCATTAGCAACACTCGCAGCAGGGGGCTTAATGTGGTGACACACGGTGCCTTACCTTTCCCGATGCACCGTCTCCGATCACCACAAACTTCAGTTGTCGGTCTTGACTTTCTTCTTCAGAGTCCGACATGTCGAAAACAATAACTTGCAATAGTAGACTATTGGTGTGGACAAATAAAACAAATTAATTAAAACCAAGAAGTCGCTGGTGGTTGATTTTATCTAGTTGACCAAGTGTATTAAAGATTCGCTTTGGAGCAGACTGGCCGCCATTTTGACTGTGCTGGCTCCAACCACTATCGGCCGTCGGAGAGCGTTCCTATATTACTCTTTATATTTATATGTGTGCTGTTCCCAAGTGTTACTCGAAAAAACAGACATTTTGATTTGCTCGTTAATTTTTTGTTTGCATTTTCATTCGCCCGTTTGCTCTTTTCAAGAATAAATCCGCAGTCGGCAAATAAGTCCTGTGTGGATGCGTCCGCGGTGTGACGCGGTCTGGTCGCCATGGCAGCGGGGTCAAAGTTGACTGAAGGAGGGACGCAGAGCTGCATGGCTTTATTATATATATATTTATATATTATTATATGTTTCTTCATCCACTAACACATTTAATCCTTTTTTTTTTTTTTTTTTACAAAACACGTGTTTAAGATATTTATTGTATCGTTATAACAATATAGGCATATATAATACATAAAATATAGCCTAATCACACATTCATACATGACCGTGAACACGCAGACGCACGCACGCGCGCGCGAGCGCACACACACACACACACACACACACACACACACACACACACACACACACACACACACACACACACACACGCACACACTCGGGTGTGTGTGTCACTCAGGGTTGGTCAGTTTTACCTAATTATAACCTTTGACCTACAGCCAAATTCAACACATCTTAAAGGTTAATTGTGCTGAAATTAATTAATTTGTTATCTGGTTGATTCACTTATTCATTCAGAGGCATAAATACATACATCCGGTAAATCATATTTCTGGATGTAGATCTTTGTGTTTTTATGTGTTATTATGCATTGAGGTGCAACATGGGCCTACAAACGGAGGGGAGAACTTAGTTAAATGGCCATTGATAATAATTTAGGTTTTAGAAGATTGAACTATAGCCTTGCGCATGATAAAAACTATTCCGAAAAGAGTTATGAATATACATACTAAAAGAATAACAAAAATCGAAAGGTTTGTTCCATCTTATGGCTAACATTTGAATCAACACATATAGGACTATATACACACACATATATATATATATATATAGGCCACATGTTTTTTGGTGTTACGGTATTGGGCCTACAATAATAATAATAATATAATTATCGGGCCTTATATTATTAATAAAAGGGTAGGCTTACATTTTATATGAAGTGCTTTTCATGGCACATGAAAACACTTTCCATTGTGATATAATTCTGGGAGGCTAGCATCCCGCTGCACGTTCTGCATTAATCAGGCTACAAAACTTGAGAATTATTATTGTAAATTAAAAATCACATATAAACCAGGAATATAGGACAGAGTAAACATTTTATCCCGTTGGCATCCAAGTATTTTCTTTATATAAGCTACACTATCATTTTAAAAACGAAAAAACGTGACAGAAGAACTTCAGACAAACTAAAATTGGAACAGAATAAGCATTCATCGTCGTTTTTGTCTTTCAAACTCGGTATATTGAAATGGACACAAATACCCTATGAGGGGGGAGAAGAATCCGCACCTGGGCCGCTTTAAGGTGAGGATGAATGCCCGGTTTCGATTTTCCAGAATGCACATGAGGGTGTGATGGACAGCTTCCCAACTAGTTCGAAAATAAATTGCGTGACTAACATGCTGTAAACCTTGTTTGTACCACGTAGGCATTGTGACAAGACAACCTCAAATTGGTGTTATCTTATAGGCTATTCGACTCTTTGATTAGCAGCATCCCCTATATGTCAAATGTGCTGTTGTTTTTATATTATATTATTTATATTCAACATCTTCAACGAACCAGGAAAAAATATATGTGTAGGCCTTTACTTAAAAAGATACTTAAGAAGATAGCATGTTGGAAATTCGGGAATAACAAATACAATTGCATTAAATGTAAAGGTTAAATGTGCTACCTACAATATCACGTTATTCAATATAAATTAAAAAGCTAAATCAGAGCAAAGGCTGAGCTATCGTTTGAAACGAAATCTCGAGCGAAGCATCAGACCATATGGATTTTATTTTCGTTTCGACATACATAACTTACAGCCTTCGTTCCTTTAAATGAAAATTCATAGAATAACTCTTTACTCTGACACTGGGAGTCGATCCCTGCTTGTTGGCTGTCCAGGCGTGTTGATTGTTTTTAAAAATGTTATATAATATTTTGGTTTCATAAATATTGTTGTAATATATATGTATATGTATTTATTGCATATGTTATATTGTGCCATGGCTATGTGGTGTTGGTTTAGGAAGAATCATGCTTTAAAACATTTTTTTAATCTATATTCGTTACCTTATTTATACGAAAAAGTTGGCGTGGTAGGCTAAAATGTATTCTAATAGAAATTCTAACTGGCCTATTCACGATCATGATGGGCTACTTTCTTCATTTAGCGAAGCGTCCAACGTGTACAAGGAGGATACAGTGAAATATCGAGTCCACTCGAGTGTGGATTTGGTAAGCTCGGCAGGAGCTGTTGTTCCCTGAACCAGAACGCATCATGGATCCTCTAAAGTTGTTATTTCTGGAGCCATCTGTCTGGTTTTTACACCGTGCATAAGGCTTGGACTGCAGCAAAGTAACAACTTCAACTAGTCTTTCGTGCATGTGCGTCAGCAATCTGTGGAGGCTGGAGATTTGTTTTCATTGCTGTACGTCAACTCAAACTGATTATTGAGTCCATGATCTATAGTAGTAAAAAAAAGCCTATAAAGGAAAATAACATGTGGTATTAAATGGCAATTTTGTATCATTAATACTGTAACGTGATCTAGAACAACAACTGGAACATGTCTTTGCAGAGAAAATAGCAAATTTTCATGATTATGTCTCATTAAAATTGTCACTTGTATTCAATTGATCTGTCCTTGACATCCATGATTAGTTTATTATTGTGCGCGTGTCTGTGTGTGTGTGTGTGTGTGTGTGTGTGTGTGTGTGTGTGTGTGTGTGTGTGTGTGTGTGTGTGTGTGTGTGTGTGTGTGTGTGTGTGTGTGTGTGTGCGTGCGTGCGTGTGTGTGTGTGTGTGTGTGTGTGTGTGTGTGTGTGTGTGTGTGTGTGTGTGTGTGTGTGTGTACACACAAAGATGGTGAAAACTGAATAATAGGGAAAGCGAATAACATATTGTTGCCTATAGTTACTATTGCATATACAACATCCGTATTTACAGTAGGCCTCCTATATATTTGATTACATATATATAGGCCTAATGATTATGATATATGATATATATATATATACATATATATATATATATATATATATATAGGCCTATATGCTGGCTTATTTGGAATGAGTATTTCTGAATCTTTTACACCATCCATGCATTTATTTTCTCCAAAAATGATATTCAAATAAAACCAATGTATAGTTGAACAAGGTACAATGCATGTCAACGGGTGTTTGCATTTCAAAGATCACAGGTCGGAAGGAAAACAACCGCTACATGTCTCCCCCTCTATATCAGATATCTCATGCAGGTAAGAACGGGACGCCACGTCGCCTGCTCATGGACGGTCTAGCGTTCAATTCCCCTATAGGTTCTCTCGGAGCTCCAGGGCTGAGAATCAAGGACATCAGTGTCCCATAATCGAAGGAGGATTCTCGGGTAAGGTCGTACCTGCATGAGGGGATTTAGCGCAAAAGGTTCCGTTCGTCATCCATGGCCAAACGTCTGGTCCATTCTACGAAGATGGCCCACTGATCAGCAAAAACGAAGAGCCAGTCAATCCAGAAATTCAAAACGATTTTATCGGTGCGTCTTGCACATGTGTTCACTGGTTGCTTTCCAGGGACGGGGTTTGTATGGTGCAAAAAATAAATATTATGATTAAAAATTGTGTCCGGTCTAACAATGTTTAAAGGGCCGGGGGCATTTTTTGTCGAAGGGTCCCCAGATGGGGGTATAGTAGGCCTAGTAGTAGTAATAGTAGTAGTAGTAGTAGTAGTAGTAGTAGTAGTAGTAGCCTAGTAGTAGCAGGCCTATTAGCAGTAGTAGTAGTAGTAGTAGTAGTAGTAGTAGTAGCCTAGTAGTAGTAGGCCTAGTAGTAGTAGTGTTGAACCATCTGTGCCTGAGAGCGACACATCCAAAGTCACATCCGTCGTATCTCGACGCTGATCGGTTATAAGTGTTTAGTCTTGAACTTGGTTGTTGACTCAACCGTTTGTTTTGACCTGCGCGCCGTCTCTTGTTCCTGAATCCACGGTGGGTTGACTCATTTTGCACAAGGCTCAAGCGTGACTAGTTGTTCTTCCCACTTATGGGTTAGCCGAACACCTACACCACTTTGAATACAAAGAGTTTTACTAATTAATATAAATTAAATGGTTTGGTGTTCAATATACACACATCGTCAAGCGAACCAAAGGCAGATGCATCGTGACATGTTGTCTCGTTGACCCTCAGATCGTCCTCTCCCTGTGTAGACGTGCCCGTCACTTCACCCTGTCCCCGGATCACACAGCAATGAATCATCGTGTTTGACAGGAGTGTTTGAAGAATAGCTCATACTGGCCATGATGACAACTTCACTGCTAGGGCCACAGTGCATCAGATCTGCTGCTGATTTCAAATTGTATTTAAGGTAGCCTAAATTCTGCCAGAATTTGTTTTACCCACACAGGTTATTTCAATATAATGGTTTGCATTAATCGTATGATAATGTGGCCACGATTTCTTAGCGTATTCACACTTTTATGCTCATACTTAATATATCCCACGCAAAATAAATGTATACGATATCCTAACAAACACAGCAATGTTCCCTCTTATTGTGTAGGCCTACACGTGGACACGGACCAAACTCAATGTATTGTGTTATAGCATATTCGGATGTCTACCTTGTTGATATAGCGCCACAAACTAACACTATACGACCAGTCGTCATCCATAAAGCGAAAAAAAATAAAACTTTTAGAATTGCTAAATCGAAAGCAGCCAATATTTAAAACCGTAATTAGGCTGGCTCATATATTTTATATATTCATATAGGCCTAAATAGATGGGGCCAATTTTTTTGAAATTGTCAATAAAACATACATAATGCCATTCCAATTAAAACAAATAATGGTATGCCTATGAAATATTAGTTTTCCTCTAAATAACAAAATAAAACATATAGGCCACTCGACAGCAGATATATCTCTTAATAATGAAAGCTTCTCCGGTCGCAGACACGATACAACAAACATTTCGTCTTTCTTTCTTTTAATGTTTGATAGGCCTACTGTACATGCCCACACTATATGCTCAAAAGTGCTGAAATATTTTAGTTATTACAAACACAACAAAGATAAAAACGTAACACAATTAGCCATTTGAAGGGCCAATAGAAACAGTCTATTTCCAATCATTGCAGAGGTAGGAACACGCGCGTACAATAGAGGACAGAACATTCTGCAACAACCATCAAATGTGATATCTTCAGTCGTACACAACAACAACAACAACAACAACAACAACAACAACAACAAAACACGGTGAGGCAGTTCGGTTGGTGACTCTGAGCTGATAAGTCCATTCAGACACTCGTTTCCCTCAAGGAGTTTTTCAATGTTTTTTCCTTTGGTTTCCAGGGAGAAAATAAATATGCAGGAGGGGCCCCTGTGGGGGGCTCACGGGTTCCCAGCGCACGCGGAGAGCGTCCAGGCGGGAAGGCAGTACGCGCCGTAGGGGTAATAATAGGACGGCTGCAGGGCGAGCAGCGGGGGCCGCAGCAGGTCTCCCGGGCTGTATTGTCTCTGGTCGTCCCGGACTAACACCTTCACCGCCACTTTCTTCGCCGTAGGGGCCGACGCCATTAAATCGGCGGCCATCTGACGACGCTTCGTCTTGTAGCGGCGGTTCTGGAACCAGATCTTGACCTGGGTCTCGGTGAGCTTGAGGGAGGCGGCCAGGTCGGCCCTCTCGGGCCCCGAGAGGTAGCGCTGGTGGTTGAAGCGGCGCTCGAGCTCGAAGACCTGCGCGTGGGAGAAGGCGGCTCGCGAGCGCTTCTTCCTCTGCTTGGGCTGGTCGGCGCTTTCATCGCTTCCCGCCTCGTCAAGGTTGTTGGAATCTGGATGGAAAATATGCATTTTTATAGATTTTTATTTTTATTTTTCCAATTTAGTAAATACTACATTTTCTGGGTCATTCTTAAATGTAATGAAAAGGACAGCAATACACATAGCGGTAGATATGTCTCATGGACATTTCGCCATTACTCAATATTAAATATCAACATGTAGGTCTAATGACAACACACCACTCAACATGAATTCCACATTTCAAAGGTCTGGCCCTAAGGATCCATGCCTTAATAATCTGAAACGCAGCCCGCATCAAACCGGCCATTAATTATACACCACGCTGACCATGGGCAATTTGTTACCATTAAACGTGTAGGCCTACAACGAGATGAATAAATTAAAATGTGCACACACTCACACACTCACGCAATGTTTTTTTGTTAGTTTCCTCACCCGAGACACCGGGCTCACAGTCACTGAGTCCCTTGGCGTTCTCCACGGCGGTGGACTCCTGGTCCGTCTCCTCCTGCAGGCTCTCCTCCAGGTGGTCCTCCAGGTGGTTCTCCAGGTGGTCCTCCAGGTGGTCCAAGGCGGGGTCCGTCTCGGTCTTACACACCACCGCCTTACCGTCGTTATCGTCGCTCAGACCCGAGTCGGAGTCGTAACTCTTGTTGTCGCCCGGCTCGCTACTCGGTCTGCACGCCGAGGGAAAGTCCGCAGAACCGCTGTTCATTTCCCCGAATATTTTCCAACAGGACGTCTTGGCGAAACACATATCCAAATCGGGTAAATGTCCACGAGTGTCCTCTTTTTTATTCAAAATGGCTTGGATGGAGAACGGCATCAATGAATTGCTACGCACGGCCATCTTTCAAAACCCCTTTAAGTTGGTCTTCAGGGAGTAACTGGTGTCCGCTAAACCCCGTCAGATCATCCACATTGTGTTTCCCTCGAAGCTGTTCTTCCACCTCAGGCTGCTCATTGCTTTCCTCCCGGAGAAGCGACGGAAAGTTTCTGCATATCCAAAAGGACGATGTTCCTCCTCCGCATAACTCTTCCATCAGCGCGGGTTCGATTCTCTTTCCAGCCCTTTTTTACAAACGTCCACGATCCACCCTCACCTGTGACTGACAGGGAGCCCTCCGCGCGTCCTATTGGCTGGGGGTGGAGGAAAGCAGCGCGGTGATTGGCCGCTGTTAACGACGTCCCACTCTTGGCGTGTCAGGACAATAAATGTCTCTTTTTTTTTTCTTCGAGCTTAACCCTTTATCGCCCAAATAACTTGGATCGTCTATTCTGTCTATGTGTAAAGTGAACTCTATTTATTTTTTTCAATTAAGGTTATATTTATGGACACAATGCATACCATTGGAGATCAGTGTGTAGCAGAGCTATTTTCAAACAACACGTTGGTGAACCAGGGCTTTATTCCCGCCGTGCGACCACTCGCGTGTCGTCAGGTAAGCTGTGCGTAAAAAGCTTTAAAGATAGCAAACGTGCTGTCCTGTTCCGTGTTGACAACCACAGACAAGTGGTGGACGTGGACTTTTCAAACGCAAGAAATATGAATGGTCTTCCGTCCCTTATAATAATCATCGGCCGCCACTGATTTGAGTTGATGGTTGGTGACCTTTGTCAAATGTCATTTTATACTATAGGCCTATCCCCTGGATGTTATATCGGTGTGTGTGATACGAATAACCTTAGTAGGCCTAGGCTACTTAATAATTATGACTGCATATAAACACGATGCGGAATGGGCAAAGGGAAACCATTTATTTGAATTTCCAAGTCCACTTGTTTGATGTTTACTCCAAACGCGCACACTGTTTCAGTTTGGCCTTTAAACTTCCATATTTTACTAAAAATAAAACTGGACGCTTGATTTGAAAGAATTAATTACAAGGAAGGGCTACAATTAATTAGGCCTATCATTATCAACTGAAATTATATACAATATACATTTGAATGCAACACTAATATCCACATCAACAACCACATTTCTGTAAGGGAAATTACCCTTAAAAAAAGGCGCACAAGACATTGAGCAATTTGGATTGTTTTAATATAAAATCCAGATTAATTATAATCAATACCAATTATAATAATAATAATTATAATAGTTAGAATTAGTAGGCCTAGGCCTATTATTATAATGCCTCTAGAAACGTAGTCATTCTTTGTTCTGTTGGTTTAGTAAATAATGGAAGATAGAGATAGTCAAAAATAGTCAGCGTTCATAGTCAAAGCATTAGATTAAGCCTACTCAATTCATTACATTTGTATTACATTAACTCAATAGAGATAGGTTCACCCCAATCCCTAAAGTGGCTCTTCATGTAAGGTCTAAGTCTGGTCTTTACTCGTGAATACTAAGACTGTAAAAATATATGAAAGTCATTATTTTTATGCATGCCGTGTTAATATTAATGTTGAATTTTTTTTCTGAGAAAGATAGACTAATATTTGCTCATGTCTCAGAATCTAAAGACAGAAACATGTGTTCTGTTATCTTCAGGATAATGAAGAATAACCACATTATATAATTATATACATTATATAGCCTAATGGATTCTCTTATTTATCTCTACTGAAAATTACACAGTACCCGGTCCGAGTCTTGTTAAGGCTTTTGTTTTACATTATGTGATATTTTATTTTTCATTTTGACTTATTATTATCAGCATTAGAATAAGCTGATATGTAATGCGTATGTCATAGGCCTTCCATCTAGTGGCTGTTCGAAGAACCACGTGGCCGTTGACTTTTGACATATTCTGCCCTTAATGTAAATAATTGAGACAGGACAGTGGTTAGGATTAAGTAAATAAACCATACAAAGAAAATGAATGGGGAGTTATTTTCTTTCATTGATGGCTCACAGGGGATGTCCTGGCCTTTTCCTACATTGTCGTTTTGGTATAGTTTTCAAGAAAAAGAAGAAGAAAACTTCCATGGCCAATCACATCCACAACCAAAACCTACCTCGGTCATCGAGGACAATCCATCCGAAGCTAAATATTGTCATTGTCTGCATTTCTGGGGGCCTTTAGAGGGGAATAACCACTGCATGCAAAACACAAACCACAGACTTCTGGATATTTTCTCACCCAGGCCCTATATCGAAAGGTCCTTCAATTCAATTTAATAGCACATATTTCGTTTCCAAAACATTCAGAAACAGACGTATCGGGTCTGTTTTTAACACCTTTATCAATGATGTTTATTGAGGTTTCTACTGCGCCCCATAATTTCATGTAATACTAGATAATAATCGGAGTCTAGGATGGGCTACTCTACCATAAGAATTCACCAATTCAATTCAGAATGCGTGGCACTACGACGGGTCCTATTAATGTGACGTCAAGCAGAACCCCAAAACAGGGCCCGGTTATACGCAGACACAGGGAGGCTACTCAGATTTAACCGCTTCACTCACTGCAAGTGGAAACCGTTTGGATAAATACGAACTATCATTGCTTGTAGGCCTATCGACCTGTGCAATGGCATTCTACATTTATTAAATAAATAAGTGAAATATAATAGCTTATGTATAGGCTTTCCATGTCTTATTGCATTCCATTAGTACATATGTATCGGCAAACATCCAACTTAACAATATGGTTGCAAATTTCAATAAAAATCAACATATATAATTATCTGAACATTCAGTTGTCAACTTCTCGTTTGATGCCAAACAGTGCGATTTCATAATAATCTTGCAGGGTGAGTATTTCAGTAGGCTATGTTGATAACATACATTCTAAAATCGGACACAATGAAAGGAAAAAATAAAAAAGGTTTTATAACAAATCTTCTGTGTAGAATCAAGATCAACCTAATTCATTTTATTTTCGGCCGCTTTAGCGGCTAAGGTCACCCTCTGCTGGTGGACAAAATAACTGTTCCGACACACGCAAGGTGCGTTCGGCCCTTATCGCAGAGGTCTCTTGACACATAACCGGTGACTATTCAATCGTGTAAAAATGTAGGTCTATAGAAACTGGATTTTACATGACAACATTAAATAATATTCTCGGTTTCAGTGTCTTTACATCGCGCACCTGCAGTGCGCACAGAGCTCAAACTCACACCGTCCGTGAGTAAACGTTAAATGACCAACAGCAACACGGGTTGGTTGGCCCTTAACCGAACCTGAAGCCCTCTTTCGGCTCCCTGCGACCTCATGCCTTGACGGCGCTGCTGAGAGCAGCTATAGGTCTAACAGAGCCACCGTCACCATGGTAACATCCCTGTTTCACCTCTTCTCGCCGCCGTGTTTATGACAGGTCTTGAACCTTGGCGCGCTGGTATGAGCACCAGGAGGCTCGCGGCATGCTCTTCTCTCTCCCCCCACCACCCCACCCAACACCCCCACCACCACCCCTATAGTGCTCTAGGACTCACTGCCAAATTGTGTTCAGATGGAGAAATACAGGAGAGGGCATTGCCAAGAGTCATTTCGCAATAAATGTTTCCCCACCGAAAGTGTGGTCTGGGTTTCTCCCTATCAGCTGCAGCGTGATAGCACTAATCAACCACAACCCTGGAGCGTGGAGCTGGGGGTGATTTAAGTGCTCTTAGCTGCTGAAGTAACCCCCCCCCCCCCCCCCCCCCTTTGCTAAGGAAGAAAAGTTATCCTAGCATGAGATGAACCACGAAAAAGAAAGAGAGAGAGAGACAGAGAGAGAGAGAGAGACAGAGAGAGAGAGAGAGAGAGAGACAGAGACAGAGACAGAGAGAGAGGCACAGAGAGAGAGAGAGAGGCAGAGGAGAGAGACACAGAGGGAGAGGGAGAGAGACACACAGAGAGACAGAGGGAGAGAGACAGAGAGGGAGAGACAGGACATTGGAAGATCCATCCTCTTCTTGGAAGCTGTTCAAAATGTCTTAGCATTGGAAGCCCATGAGCAAGACCGGATTGTGTGTGTGTGTGTGTGTGTGTGTGTGTGTGTGTGTGTGTGTGTGTGTGTGTGTGTGTGTGTGTGTGTGTGTGTGTGTGTGTGTGTGTGTGCTTGCCTGCATGTTGGCCTTCATTTGTGTGCACATGTGCATGTGTATGTATATGCATGTATGCGTGTCTGCAAGATTGTGTGCACATGTGTTATGCATGCATGTGTTCATACACATTTACATGTGTAAAGCCCATGGTTACAGTCCAATTTATTTGATAGATGGATAGAGAGACACAGGTAGATAGATAGAGGCAGATGTATACAGCTATGAGCTAGATAGACAAAGTTAGAGAGATGGATAGTATGTTTGCTCATCGGCTCCTGAAAAATGACCTCTTCTGGAACGCCGGCATGCGATGGCTAATGCATTTGTTGCTCAAGCACATCATAAAAGCTTTCCCCCATTCTCCACAAACTTCAGCTCTCTGAACTTCAGCTCTGAGTGTTCTGTGATTAATGCTGTCCCTCGAGGGCATGGATGAAAACGTCAGACAACCATCCGGGTTTAGTATCATGTCAGATGTTAAATGCCGACACGCTTGAAGACACACGTTAACCACGCTATTGTGCTTCTGAAAACTATTTAGGAGTGTTCTGAGGTTCTGTCTGACCTTCTGTGGTTGAACTCCTCCGACTGGGAGTTGGACGCCACATGGCTGTTTTCTACTCTGCTCTATTTCTATTCTGCTCTGTTTCCTACTCTGCTCATGTATTGATGAGTTCGTTTCCAGGTTGTAAAAAAACAACAAAAAAAATTAAGGGACGTCATTAAATCATTTAATACTGTGCTTCTTTTCTCCACCATTTCTGTTATCAATCCAACTTGTGCACCTCCCAAAAAATGTTATACACTATGGATGTTATGTTATAAAACGTTATTTTGATGATGCATTCGAAGATACTTTTCAATATAAGTATAGGAATATGGCTTCCCATCTCTTTGTCGTTATGGATAGGTGGATATAGACAGACAATCTTAAAGATTTAGGTCTTCTGTATTTTTCTTTTCACTGCAATTTCCCATACAGTACACCAAATTATATTCAACTCGTCTCTGCCACAGAATAATTTTAATACTGCGAAAGAAAAACCAAAAGAAACCATTAAACCACGACTCCTCCCTAGTGCCTGTCTCTATTTCGGTGCCTCTCGCCTGAAACCCTTCTGACGTTTAACACCTGTTAACTTTTACGTGTTGTGAGAGAAGCAGCTGAATAGGCGGCCATTATGTTCCGTGCCAGTCTCGTTGGCCATATCCCCAGTAGAGGAAAGACCACTCCCAACGTGGAGCCCCTTACCCACCGCCAATGGTAAGAGGCTCCACTGTAGGACAACCTCTGCTCAAACCCAATGGTACTTCCATTCCAATCCTCAGACGAAGGCAACCCCCCCCCCCCCCCCCCCCCGGCTTGGCGGTTAAACTGTATCATTAGGAGAAGGTCCCACAGTGCGCGTGTCCATCACGATTGCGTCGAGCTATGGCCAAGAAGGTTTGTTTTGTCACAAGACGTCAAGCCCAATCGTTCTTGAGTTGCCTTGGTGCTCAAACTCCCGACCACAAAAGTGATACTTGAGGATATAGGCCCTATAGGCCGATGTTATTTTTTTTAATAAACTGGAGAAAAGTATGGTCGGCACGCTAGCCTACAGGAAGGTACGGTAACCAGAAACACGTACGGTAATTGTTTCTAAAAAAATGTTGAAAGTTGTAATCTCTTTTTGGATTTTGTTCAAAGAATCAGTGTCATAACATCAGGAGTGTTCAGATTAATTGCCAATCAAAAACTTGACCAGGTCTGGTCCCCTATGTTGGTCCCCCCTCTCTAATGGTACCAATCTGTGAAATACTGCTGTTGGTCAGCCATAGGCTTACACTGGACACATGAACCATTCCATTATTTGTTTTACTTTGAGTAAGATATTATAATATTTAGGGCTTGTATTCCAGTACCAGTATAAACCTGAGAACACCTTCAAAGGACCGTTCCACAGTAATCCTACAGTAGGCTAATTCTAATTCCTGTATCGTTAGTTGGTCGTTTTTATCCTCAATTAGCACTCAGGAATGTCCTCTTTCCCGCCGGGATATGATTGGTTCGAAGGTTTGATTATGAACACATTGAAAGTCCGCACATCTAACAGGAAAGGGACCCTGTGACACACACGTCTGCATCACGCAATGCCTACTAAATATTACATTATACTCAATAGGCCTATGTCTTGTTATATTAACTTAATTTAGAAATTGTAATAGATAAAACTACATGACACACAATAGACATGACATTGTGAATGTAGTGCTCTAAAGTAAGTACGTTATAGGGTTAAACATTTGCAAAATATATTTATTTATTTTCATATTTCGTTTAAGTAAAAATAAATGTTTTATTTATTCACACAAATGACCCTTTTCAGACCTTGGTTACCCGTACAATAGAGTACAGTACATGCAATCTGTTAAAAAATGTACTTTAATCACATAAAACCAAAATGTACTGTATATAGCTCATCGTGTTCATATATTGTTGGCAAATACTGTTTTGCTATTCCAATGCACGTTTTAAAAAAAGTCATACTGAACAGAGAACATAAAAAATAAAACATGCTTAAAATTGGAGGAATATGTTTCCGTTACATTCACAGAATGAATAGTTATTATTTCATGTCCACAACAATGAATAAGTATTGACTCGCACCAAATAAAGAAAACATTTGAGGTCTCAAAGCTAACCAGCAAAAGTCGAACAGTCTCAAACCGATTCCAAACAAAAAGTCGGTTTCTAAGTGACACTTTCACACCCGCCTGAAAATCTTTTTGAAAAACGTTTTTTTACACGTAAGTTACACGTATTATTACACGTAAGACCCTTGATTGGTCCAAAAGACTCTCCTTCGCAGGGCATTACTGAATAAATGATGAAATGATGACGCCTGATCCAAACCATATGGGTTGTATGGCAGCTGAAGGGAAGGGAAGGTCTAATACTAACCAGAGAGCTTCAGCCACTCCACTCAGCAGTTAGAGACTTTAAGATCTGGTGTCCATTTGGTTCTCCCATTTGGTGTCCAATAGCAGGGTGGGGTGTTAGTTTGACACGGATGTGAAATAATATTTACAATAATAACAATACCGAATAATAAAACAGACAAAGCGCCATACAAAGTACAGCTAAAAGTAAAAAGGTAAAAAATGTCAGTGCAATGGTCTGTCTCAGCGCTTGGACCTCTTGGAGGGAGTCTCCTCTGGCCTGGGCCCCCCCCGGGTGCGCACGGCAGGGGGGCTGGCCTCGCGTTTACGAGCCCCCTTGGCTCCGGCGGCCTGGCCCCGCGTTCCGCTGTGGGGGGGGGGGGGGGGGGTCATTCAGTTTGATTAGTAATTGTTTGGCAACGAATACAGCTGTTGTGCTCTGTCCATAGATTTAAAATACACAGCGTTAAAATACCCTTCTCAATAATAACACATCATTGACGAGCTCCCTGAAGCTCTATTTTATCATCATACTTATGGGTTGTATCACTTGGTAAGACATCATTGTTATTTTCCACTCAAGCGATTGCACACTGTTCTACTCCCTAGACTTCCCGATATACAATCCCCCCTCGCCTCGATCTGAGCGTACAGAGAGGTGAGCGCTACGGACGCAGCCAGGCTCCACAGGGTCCCGGTGGACGGGGGCCAACTCACCGCGCCGTGCCGCTCCAGGACTCCTCCTTGCCGCCGCCGTGCCGGCTGGCGCGAGTCGACGGTTTGCTTGGCTTGTTTCTAGCAGCAACATAAACAGGAGGAGACGTTACAGCGCCGCCACTGGACCCCGGAGCCGCTGCACAGAGCCAACATGGCGACAGCGGCCAAGCGCTCTGTGCCATTTGTTTATCAGACGCCAAACATCCATATCAATATCAACAGCTTCTTGCATCCAGATGCGGGGTTAATAAACACAGGAAACGGTGCAGCGTTGATAGCCAGGCTACGCCTTGGCTTCAGGGATTGGACCGTTGAGGTGACCTTATCTGCCAAGGGGGTGGGTGTGTGTGTGTGTGTGTGTGTGTGTGTGTGTGTGTGTGTGTGTGTGTGTGTGTGTGTGTGTGAGAGTACCTCTCGGCCTCCATTCGAGAAGCTGACCGCGTGGTTCGGCTCTTGCGGTCCTCTTCCTCCTCGTCCTCGTCTTCCTCCGTGTTCAGCCCGCTCTCATCTGCCTTCTCTTCCATTTTGTCGGCTACCGAAGTTAAAACACCAAAGACATATTATATATATTAATATATATATATTCATATATTATATATTAATATATGACTGGCTGATCGTCGCCCCAACAGTTGATATGGAGTAAAGGCAGACGCTTTAATAAGACAAGAGGAACTTTGTTAATCCAAGATGACAAATTAGGAGTCCAGATCGTTTAGCACAACCATGAGTGCATTCTGAATATGGATGACAAGAGGATTAATCAATCATATAGTTATACAATTACGAGCACTTACAGAAGTCCAAGAAAAAAAGGAAGAAAGAAAACCCTTTTTTAAGATTTAAAACAAAACAACTGATATTGGAAGCCAGCTTGTACGCAACCACTTTGCTGAGGCAACAGTCATTGCTTGGGAAATACACTTTCTGTTGGTGGACCTTCAAGCAAATCACTAACAACTTCATCAAGAGAGGAATGGTGATAAAGGTGGTCTGAGGGCATCGGGGCGTTTGGTTCTGGGGTGGATCACCAAACAGAGTCAGCTGATCAGAGACACACATGAATACGTTCAGTAGAACCCGGGAGCCAGGAATACGTGTTGGCTGTTTGGGAATACATGCAGAGTACACAGTACAACACAGTACACAGTAGAACACAGTACCTGAGTCTGTGTTCTGAAGGCTGTACCTGAGTCTGTTCTGAAGGCTGTACCTGAGTCTGTTCTGAAGGCTGTACCTGAGTCTGTGTTCTGAAGGCTGTACCTGAGTCTGTTCTGAAGGCTGTACCTGAGTCTGTTCTGAAG
The DNA here is from genome assembly GCF_964030765.1 of Micromesistius poutassou. Taxonomy (NCBI): domain Eukaryota; kingdom Metazoa; phylum Chordata; class Actinopteri; order Gadiformes; family Gadidae; genus Micromesistius; species Micromesistius poutassou. The sequence continues at coordinate 9,049,631 of NC_140276.1, forward strand.
GCTGTACCTGAGTCTGTGTTCTGAAGGCTGTACCTGAGTCTGTTCTGAAGGCTGTACCTGAGTCTGTGTTCTGAAGGCTGTACCTGAGTCTGTTCTGAAGGCTGTACCTGAGTCTGTTCTGAAGGCTGTACCTGAGTCTGTTCTGAAGGCTGTACCTGAGTCTGTTCTGAAGGCTGTACCTGAGTCTGTTCTGAAGGCAGTACCTGAGTCTGTTCTGAAGGCTGTACCTGAGTCTGTTCTGAAGGCTGTACCTGAGTCTGTTCTGAAGGCTGTACCTGAGTCTGTTCTGAAGGCTGTACCTGAGTCTGTTCTGAAGGCTGTACCTGAGTCTGTTCTGAAGGCTGTACCTGAGTCTGTTCTGAAGGCTGTACCTGAGTCTGTTCTGAAGGCTGTACCTGAGTCTGTTCTGAAGGCTGTACCTGAGTCTGTGTTGGCGGCGGCTTTGGGAGGCCGGCCGCGCCGGGCGGGCTTCTTAGGAGTGGTCTCCTGCTCCGCCCGCTCCTCCTCCACCTTCTTAGGAGTGGTCTCCTGCTCCGCCCGCTCCTCCTCCACCTTCAGAGAGGACAACAGCTCAGTGAAGATCTCCGCCGTAGCAAATGTTGGATAAAGTACTAGAAGGAACTAGAAGGAACTAGAAGAAACATTGTGAAGCGGATGATTACCCAGATGAGGCTCATTTAATGCTTATCAATCCTTTACTGGAAAATACAGTTATTGTAAAGAAACATATCAATAAAAAATAAATATATATATAAATATTATTTAGAGTTTCATTGCTGTTTATTTTGCCACATATAAATCGTGAATTCTTTGATATTTTGTGTGTTTGCGTACATCCGTCCTGATGTCACTGGAGCCTTCCTGTTCTCCTTTATCCAGATCTGGTTGGTCGCCTGAAAACCATCATATTAACATATCATATTAACATATCATATTAACAAACAGTCATACTGAACGGGACTTCTTATGGAATGTGTGTTAAAGTCTGATCCGTGGGGTTGAAGCACATTGGAACAGTAGTAGTAACAGTAGTTGGTATGGTATGGTAGTAACAGTAGTTGGTATGGTATGGTAGTAACAGTAGTTGGTATGGTATGGTATGGTAGTAACAGTAGTTGGTATGGTAGTAACAGTAGTTGGTATGGTATGGTAGTAAAAGTAGTTTGTATGGTATGGTATGGTAGGAGCAGTAGTTGGTATGGTATGGTAGTAACAGTAGTTGGTTTGGTATGGTAGTAACAGTAGCTGGTATGGTATGGTAGGAGCAGTAGTTGGTAGTAGTTGGTAGTAACAGTAGTTGGTATGGTATGGTATGGTAGGAGCAGTAGTTGGTATGGTATGGTAGTAACAGTAGCTGGTATGGTATGGTAGGAGCAGTAGTTGGTAGTAGTTGGTAGTAACAGTAGTTGGTATGGTATGGTATAGTAGTAACAGTAGTTGGTATGGTAGTAACAGTAGTTGGTATGGTATGGTAGTAACAGTAGTTGGTATGGTAGTAACAGTAGTTGGTATGGTATGGTAGTAACAGTAGTTGGTATGGTATGGTAGGAGCAGTAGTTGGTATGGTATGGTATGGTAGGAGCAGTAGTTGGTATGGTATGGTAGTAACAGTAGTTGGTATGGTATGGTATAGTAGTAACAGTAGTTGGTATGGTAGTAACAGTAGTTGGTATGGTATGGTAGTAACAGTAGTTGGTATGGTATGGTAGTAACAGTAGTTGGTATGGTATGGTAGTAACAGTAGTTGGTATGGTATGGTAGTAACAGTAGTTGGTATGGTAGTAACAGTAGTTGGTATGGTATGGTAGTAACAGTAGTTGGTATGGTATGGTAGTAACAGTAGTTGGTATGGTATGGTAGTAACAGTAGTTGGTATGGTATGGTAGTAACAGTAGTTGGTATGGTAGTAACAGTAGTATGGTAGGAGCAGTAGTTGGTATGGTATGGTAGTAACAGTAGTTGGTATGGTAGTAACAGTAGTTGGTATGGTATGGTAGGAGCCGTAGTTGGTATGGTATGGTAGGAGCAGTAGTATGGTAGTAACAGTAGTTGGTATGGTATGGTAGTAACAGTAGTTGGTATGGTATGGTATGGTATGGTAGGAGCAGTAGTTGGTATGGTGTGGTATGGTATGGTAGTAACAGTAGTTGGTATGGTGTGGTATGGTATGGTAGTAACAGTAGTTGGTATGGTATGGTAGTAACAGTAGTTGGTATGGTATGGTAGGAGCAGTAGTTGGTATGGTATAGTACGGTATGGTATGGTAGGAGCAGTAGTATGGCAGCATTGGTTATGTGGTCATGTTTCGCTCACCGGTGTCTGGGCTGTGTTTCTCCTCCTGCTGGTCATCTCCTGTCTCCTCGCTGGGCTCCTGTAGGGACAAAAACACAAGCTCAATGAACAGACGACATCAGGAACTCAACTCTTCTACTGCAGGGCTGAGAAACCTGTGAAAATACAGACATTATGCAGCAGTCAACAAAGGTCAGAAGGTGTGCACATACTGAGATTAAACTCACTGCTGCAGACTGCTGCGTGTCTTCACAACCTTCTGTCTTTGAGGGCTCTCCTAGAGAAGCAGTTAGGGGAAAAGTTAGGTGAAAAGAGAAACAAAGGATGAAACACAATTGTGATTCAATTGTGTCTCAATCCATTATGGTTTTAGCTGGCCAGCTGCCTGGCTAGGCTGGCTAGCGGACTAGCTCCCCAACCACACAGTATTGGTCTCTCTTTAAATACAAAGCCAGAGATGGGGACCAATGTGACCAGAGCTGAATTGAAGCCAGCTCACCAGTGTGGGAGGTAAGCCCAGAACCGGATGTCTCCACCGCAGCAAGGACTCCATGGTCCTCAGACTGAGGAGGGAAAAGGTATAAATAATGAGATGGTCATCATACCAGCTCCCACACCCCGATATTAAACTAAAGTTGTAATGATATTTAGTCTTCTAAATGGATTGTCTCTACTTCATTATCATTGTCATTATACACAAATGCGTTGCCTCAGGTGCATATCCGATAATAGTTACCTATTTAATATATTTAACAATAATACTAAAGCTGGGAAGAAACCAAACCTCTTTTTGGTCCAACAGGGTTTCTTCTTTCTCCTCATGTTTCTTCTTATCTTTCTCCGGAACACCTGGAGGTGAAGGAAGCAAAGTGTTATGCCGCTTTTCCACCGCCAGTACCTACTCGACTCGACTCGACTCGACTCGACTCGCCACGCCTTATTTGCGTTTCCATTGGCAAAAAAAGTACCTGGTACCTAGTACCGGGTACTTTTTTTTAGTACTACCTCCGTCGAGGTTCCATGCCAGCGGAGTAGGTACTTTTGTGTGACGTAAACAGGCTGCTGGTAACTGATTGGCCAGCGGCTGTAAATGGGAATATTCACTCAAGTTAAGTTGTGTCCGGCGTGGTTGGAGTCCACGAACCCGCTCCCGAGGGGGACACTGATCAGCGTTTCGCCGTGTGTGTCGCTCCTTTCCCGGGGCTAGTTAGGCTGCGCGTCGTTATGTGTGTCGGGCGTGGTTGTGTGTGTCCGGCGTGGCTGGAGTCCACGGACCAGCGTTTCGCTGTTTCGTTTCAGTGTCGTTCCTTTCCTATAGGGCTCGAGTTTCGCCTCTATCAACGTTACCGTATGACAACAATAGACGCGCAGTCATTGCGCTTTTTATTTTATTTTATTTCCCATCATAACCTTTCCCGGGAATCAGGAAATAGTCTTGATCAGATTCAGATTTCCCGGGAATCGCGTCTCCCGTGATTAAAACCTAATGACGACCCGCCCATGGTGGAGAGGTTCTTTTCTACGACCCGCCCACATTGAAGAGGTACTTTTTTAGATGGAAACGCAACCAAACCGAGTTGAGTCGAGGCGAGTCGAGTCGAGTCGAGTTGGTACTGGCGGTGGAAAAGCGGCATTATTCTCCTGATGAAAAGATCCCAACTTTAGGCTCGGCAAATCCAGTGATGTTCTGTTACATTTTATGTGCCCTTCTACAACCGAATTCTAAAAATGCTTAGGAAAGGAGCCTCGATGCATCCTTTAACCCTCCTTTAGCATAGGTTACTCCTGACCAACTTTTACGAAAGGAAAGGAGATATTGGTATCCCATAATCCTTTACGGCGGCAATAAAGCAACAGGCCACAGACTCTACGAGAAGACACGGCAAAGCAGAAGAAGAGAAGAGAAGAAAATAAAATGCCAACTTCACATTTAAGAAAGACTACTGGGGGCAGTTCATTTCAACATCAACATTAGTTTAGCCTCTTTTTGTGAATTGGGATTCAAATGGCCTCAAATATTCCGACTAAGTGATTCTCACTGTTGAGAATCACTCATTCAACCTGATTGAAATCAATACGGCAAGAACGCATGGATCAAAATAGCGTCTTTTCAGCACCTTTTCATCTCGCCTTGACCCGATGACAGTTTCCACAAAGGTTAAGGAAAGGAGGCATAAAGGTTAAGGAAAGGAGGCATAAAGGTTAAGGAAAGGAAGCATAAAGGTTAGGAGATTTGACCCTAGAGTTCCTCACGCGGTTGAAGCCCTGATACGGTTTAATTTCAATAGAGTCCCTAGCCCCGCTATGGAGACCCTTACTGGTGGAGGTGGAGGTGGTGGTGTCTTTGGCCTGGGTCGCTGGACGGCGCCCCCTGCGGGTGGGAGTCTCCGTCTTCCGCTCCACCTCCCTGGGCTGCACCTCCCTGGGCTGCTCCTCCCTGGGCTGCTCCTCCCTGGGCTGCTCCTCCTCGTGGTGGGGTCCGGCTCTGGAGGAGCGGCCGCGGCGTGGCGCTCTGGCCTCCAGCGCTCTGGCCTCTCCGGGTTCCTGGAGGTAAACAGAAGCTGAAGGGATTCAAGCGTCCAAACTGCTTTTAGGACAATTCATGAAACGTGATTGTGTAAATGTTAGAGAACCGATACAAACATATTCAGTTTCTAAGAATCAAAGACAGAAAAATGATAGTAAATTAAATCTCATTCATTAGGCAATAGGAATGAACCAAATGAACACAAACAGAGTATAAAACGGAACAACACAATGAACGTGAGCTAACCCGTCGCTCGAACAAAGAGCCCAAAGAGCGCTAAGGGCCCTGAAAAGGAGCAAGGAACTGAGCTCGTAAAGCAACCAATTCAAAATGGAGGCCAAACCACCATGTGTTCGTAGTGTTTGGTGGGATTTTATTTTATTTTCCTACCTCGACAGACGGTTGCTCTTGGCCGTCCTTTTCCTCCTTCTCAGCTGAAATCGGTAGAAAGAATAAAAATGATTACGTTTGCATGTATTTTCACAGGGAGGTCAGGTATTTTCATCTACTCCAGCCGCGCTAATGACAACGTTTAATAATAAAGTACCCTTTTTGTTCAAGTCCTCGTACCGGGAGGGAAAACTATGACCAGAAGAGGTCAACGACTAGTTTACGACTAGCAGTGAGGAAGCCAAGCCCTCAAAGCGGAGGGAGACTGGAGACTACTGCGGTGGGACTGATGTCCTTCTAGAAAAATAACAGCAGCATTTTTCTCACTTATGTGAATAACTAAAACGTTATTCAGGTAGTTGTTAATAGAACACAAATTAAAACGATCAATGTGTCCGGTTGCCCTCCTATGATTCATGGGACATTTTCTACAAACTCTTTTAAAGTGACACATAAAAGCCTGTCAGTGACATGCAGACCTATATGAGGCAGTGCTAACTATATTAAAGTCAGTGGCATCAATTAGAATTAAGATGGATTTATGTGAATTACAAATAACTTAAAAATAATGACATACAACATCTACCATACAACTACCCATACAACTAACTATACAACTACTACTACCAACTCCAGTCATCCCCACCAAAGCACATGACTTGTGCTATTTTCTCTTTGCTTGTACAAGTGCTTTTTCCTATTTTGATCCGCTCTGTGCCTCACTTTGGCCTCACCTCCACTGCAGTCTTCCTGCTTTGCTATATATATATATATATATATATATATATTTAACTAAATCTTTTTTCCAGACCTGTGCAGGTCAATGCAGAAGTGCCATAGCTCATTTAATAGGTCATTTCTCTTTGATATGATCGTAAACATAGTAATCTATGCCCTTTGATCACCGTTACTGAAATAAATCCGTAATTTAGAGAAAAAATATTGTAAATTAATATGTTTTTAATAAACACTATGTGAATGTTCCACTCTGCTGCGAATGCAGGTGGCGTTATTGTCATGACAACGCACTGAGACGTCACAACCAAGGGGTGAGCATGTGTGGAGCCGCGTCCTTGACAGTGTATGAATGTAGTAACATAATAGTAGACCTATAGTACCACAGTCCTTGACAGTGTAATAACATAATAGACCTATAGTACCACAGTCCTTGACATTGTAATAACATAATAGACCTATAGTACCACAGTCCTTGACAGTGTAGTAACATAATAGACCTATAGTACCGCAGTCCTTGACAGTGTATGAATGTAGTAACATAATAGACCTATAGTACCACAGTCCTTGACAGTGTAGTAACATAATAGACCTATAGTACCGCAGTCCTTGACAGTGTATGAATGTAGTAACATAATAGTAGATCTATAGTACCACAGTCCTTGACAGTGTATGAATGTAGTAACATAATAGACCTATAGTACCACAGTCCTTGACAGTGTATGAATGTGGTAACATAATAGACCTATAGTACCACAGTCCTTGACAGTGTAGTAACATAATAGACCTATAGTACCACAGTCCTTGACAGTGTAGTAACATAATAGACCTATAGTACCACAGTCCTTGACAGTGTAGTAACATAATAGTAGACCTATAGTACCACAGTCCTTGCTGGAGGAGGATCTCTGCATTGAAAGCCTCCGCTTGCGGGTCACTCTCCCCTCGGCTTTATCTTCCTGAAGAACCAAATGAATAGAATTAGGAATGAATATCAGGTGGAGCAGATTATCATTTACTGAATCACAGTCGGGTACATTATGGCACATTTCCACCACAGGGTGCGGGTCGGTTCAGTCTGCAAAGGTGCGGCACAGGTCGCGTTTCCACCGCCAAAAGCGGGCGTGACCCGGACTGAGCCGTGATGAGCCGTACTCGTCTCACGGTACTCCTCCGTTGGGGTACTGAGACGTCTGAAAGGGTGCCGGCAAGTTTGAGCTACACACGCCGTCTGTTGATTGGTCGACAGAATCACTTCAGTGCGACAGGGGGATAACAAACAAACACAGTACCCGCGAGGTATTTCTGGACAACAGTGAAAGCTTTGTTTATTGAAGAAAATGTCGCGCAAAAGTTTGCCATCCTTCTTGGACGTCCTACATTGTTGCTCTTTGTTCATTGTGCGCGTTCTTCTTTTTCATGGATTTATTAACAGGCTACACTGTGTCGGGCTGCTATGAGATCACCATGCTTACGTAGCTGCCGTGGCTATCACCGTCGGGCTTAAACCCCGCCCACCATAAGGGTACAGTCATCTTAAACCCCGCCCACCATAAGGGTACTGTCTTAAACCCCGCCCACCATAAGGGTACTGTCTTTATCCCCGCCCTCCATAAGGGTACTGTCTGCTTAAACCCCGCCCACCATAAGGGTACTGTCTTAAACCCCGCCCACCATAAGGGTACCGTTTTAAACCCCGCCCACCATAAGGGTACTGTTTTAAACCCCGCCCACCATAAGGGTACTATCAGCTTAAACCCCACCCACCATAAGGGTACTGTCTTAAACCCCGCCCACCATAAGGGTACTGTCGGCTTAAACCCCGCCCACCATAAGGGTACTGTCTTAAACCCCGCCCACCATAAGGGTACTGTCGGCTTAAACCCCGCCCACCATAAGGGTACTGTCTTAAACCCCGCCCACCATAAGGGTACTGTTTTAAACCCCGCCCACCATAAGGGTACTATCAGCTTAAACCCCACCCACCATAAGGGTACTGTCTTAAACCCCGCCCACCATAAGGGTACTGTCTAAAACCCCGCCCACCATAAGGGTACTGTCTTAAACCCCGCCCACCATAAGGGTACTGTCGGCTTAAACCCCGCCCACCATAAGGGTACTGTCTTAAACCCTGCCCACCATAAGGGTACTGTCTTAAACCCCGCCCACCATAAGGGTACTGTCGGCTTAAATCCCCGCCCACCATAAGGGTACTGTCTTAAACCCGCCCACCATAAGGGTACTGTCTTAAACCCCGCCCACCATAAGGGTACTGTCGGCTTAAACCCCGCCCACCATAAGGGTACTGTCTTAAACCCCACCCACCATAAGGGTACTGGTGGTGGTGGAAACGCGCGCTGTAACTCAGCTGGGCTAAACCTGGGCTAACCCTGACCACTGGGCTGAGGCGTGCTGGTCTGAAGCGGACCCGCCGGTGGAAATGCGCCATTAGGGTCCTGTCTAGCTCACCTTGTCGGGCAGGGCATTACAGTGTACACACACACACACACACACACACACACACACACACACACACACACACACACACACACACACACACACACACACACACACACACACACACACACACACACACACACACACACACACACACACACCACCCCTATGGCTACTCCAAGGAATAATAGAATAATTTGAAGATATTGACCTTCTGGGACGGGTCGGCTGTCGTCTCCTCCTCCTGTTGGTCTGAGTCAGACACTGGAACAGAGAAGACAACCCACAACAAGCCACGTTGACGATGAGAAAACTGATTGATTGTTGTTTGATTTCAACTGATGGTTTGTGATCAATATTTAACCTGTGAATGGTGCAGTATTGCCTCTTGAATGAATGAATGAATGATCACAGCTTCGATCACAGCATCAAAATTTCAACAAAACAAATTCAAGGTAGTAACAAATACTATACAGCTGGTCGAAAAGGGTTGCGGCTGAAGCAAAGCTTATAGCTGCCGCACCCTCATTTCTCATTTCATTATTAAAAACCATAAGCAGTCTGATCGGAATGTCGCATATACATACACCCCACACACATACATACATATACCTACACAGTACGTCCCCCACCGACCATCCTATATCCACAAACCTTCACAACTCAAAAAACAAAACAGGTCTAAATTTCCTAGTTTACATTACACATCCCATATCAATCCTATAGCTAAAAAACAGTCAGAATCAAACAAACAAGAAAACTTCATGTTTGTTGCAAAATGAAGTTAATTATTTCCCTTTGTTGCTCTCTACATTTTCACTTCTGTACTTTTCAAAAATATTGTTTTTAAACATTGTTTTTAAATGGGCAACATTTTTACTATCTTTAATATCTTCTGGTAAGCTGTTCCAAAGTTTCACTCCACAGACAGATATGCACATACTTTTCAACGTGGTACGAGCAAAAGGTTGCTTTAACTTCCCTCTCCCTCTTAGGTTGTACCCTCCCTCTCTTTCCCCAAACATTTTTTGGATTTTTCCTGGAAGTAGATTGTGCTTTGCTTTATACAACTCTTGACACTCACCGCTTTTTTCCGCAGTCTTGGGATCATGTTGATGCCTCGGGTCCGGAACATCACACAGCGTCTGGTAAGACGAGATACACACAACAGTCAATCAAAAGGCAGATAAACATGTGGTTTGGTTAACAATCGCAATTATAATACAACATAGTCCATATCACATTCACCTCCTTTAAAAACAATTAGTCAAATACTCGGTTTGAACTACTACTAAAAGATGACTTACATTTTGTGTGTCTTTTGTGACCCCCTCTCCCTCCAGCTCCGCTTCAACGGCTAATAAAAGCAGAACATGTAATTAATAATAATGTTTTGCTGATTTGGATAATCCACTATACATGAAGAAAAAATGGTAAAAGTTAGATTTTGTGCAGAATAAGGAAAGGTCAATCATAGCTACTTGCCAACATTGTCAATGTCCACCGTCGCCTGATTTTCCCCAACCTCCATCTCCTCCTCCTATTGGACAGAAACAGACCGCTCAGAAATACAACCCCGCAAAACAAAAAGAGTAAAAATAGGACTGCAGTTATAGGAGAGATTTTCTAACCTATGGCAACTCAAAGCGCTTTACAATTAGCGCTCACATTCACCCATTCATAAAACATATTCATACACCAAGCGGTGTCAATCATACAGCAAACAGCCCCCCAGCCTGGAGGGAGCAGTAAGGGTAATGAGGGAGCAGTAAGGGTAATGTGGTAATGAGGGAGCAGTAAGGGTAATGTGGCAATGAGGGAGCAGTAAGGGTAATGTAGTTATGAGGGAGCAGTAAGGGTAATGAGGGAGCAGTAAGAGTAATGTGGTAATGAGGGAGCAGTAAGGGTAATGAGGGAGCAGTAAGGGTAATGTGGTTATGAGGGAGCAGTAAGGGTAATGTGGTAATGAGGGAGAAGTAAGGGTAATGTGGTAATGAGGGAGCAGTAAGGGTAATGTGGTTATGAGGAAGCAGTAAGGGTAATGTGGTTATGAGGAAGCAGTAAGGGTAATGTGGTTATGAGGGAGCAGTAAGGGTAATGCGGTAATGAGGGAGCAGTAAGGGTAATGTGGTTATGAGGGAGCAGTAAGGGTAATGAGGGAGCAGTAAGGGTAATGTAGTTATGAGGGAGCGGTAAGGGTAATGTAGTTATGAGGGAGCAGTAAGGGTAATGTGGTTATGAGGGAGCAGTAAGGGTAATGTGGTTATGAGGGAGCAGTAAGGGTAATGTGGTAATGAGGGAGCAGTAAGGGTAATGTGGTAATGAGGGAGCGGTAAAGGTAATGTGTTTATGAGGGAGCTGTAAGGGTAATGTGGTTATGAGGGAGCGGTAAGGGTAATGTGGTTATGAGGGAGCAGTAAGGGTAATGTGGTTATGAGGGAGCAGTAAGGGTAATGCGGTAATGATGGAGCAGTAAGGGTAATGTGGTTATGAGGGAGCAGTAAGGGTAATGAGGGAGCAGTAAGGGTAATGTAGTTATGAGGGAGCAGTAAGGGTAATGTGGTAATGAGGGAGCAGTAAGGGTAATGTGGTTATGAGGGAGCAGTAAGGGTAATGTGGTTATGAGGGAGCAATAAGGGTAATGTAGTTATGAGTGAGCAGTAAGGGTAATGTGGTAATGAGGGAGCAGTAATGGTAATGTGGTTATGAGGGAGCAGTAAGGGTAATGAGGGAGCTGTAAGGGTAATGCTTCTCGCTCAGGGACCACTTAGCGAGGAGGAGCTGAAGATCAAACCACAGAAATAACGGCTAGTGGAAAATAAATGCATCCACGCACTGCAGCTCACCTTGGCGCTGATCTCAGCACCCACCACCTCTGGCTTGGGTTCCCCTAAAAGAAGAAGAAGGATCAGATAACAGCAGTGAAAAGGAAAGACTGGTATTCTCCTTTCCTTAATATACACATCATGCCTTACCGGGTTGGCTGGAACGTTCAGACTCTACTGACACTGTGGTTGGGAGAGGTTCAGGACAGAGCAGCTGGGTGTTGGCGCTGGTTTCTGCCTTTACTTTGGTCTCCAGGTGTTCGGTCACAGCTTCTCCTGCAGCTGAAGCAGTGGTCCAATGTCAATCAAAACCCTTTGAGTCCACAGGTGAGCACACTGACGCACCGTGTCCCTCGCTAACCCTAACCCTTTTTAATCACAGAAACCATTTCACCAGCAGTTAACATCAACATTTTATTATTCTGAAAAATGCATACAAGATGATAAAAAAACATACGCACTAATCCATCAAATCAAAATCTCTTACTGTTTATTCCCACTGCCGGTGACAACAGGCGGACTGTTTCCGCTTCCATCTCCGGATCTCCGAGCTTTTCCTCACCTAAAGGAGTCGGAATCTGGTCGGACTTAGTTTGATCAACCTATAATAGAAAGAATAGAGGAACGGTAAAAATACATTTATTTAATATTATACCGCCAACGTTCAGTTCAGTTAAATTAAAGATGATATATTTGACGTTAATCATCATGATCTTCTTTAATGAAATACTTTAAATTGTATTTAATCATGTAATATATTGCATTATTACAAAATGTTCAAGAAGCAATTGAGAATGACCACCAGATATATTCTGGTGGCCCGGTGTGGCTGCAGGCTAACCCTGACCCTGCTCACCTCTGGGACAGGGGGAGGCGCTCTGTGCTCCCTGAGAACTACTGGTTCTTTCTCTGAACCATCACACGCATCTGTGGAAAGAATGTTGTACAAGTTAAGAATAAATTAATTTAATTAATTAAAAAAGGGTTGTATTCAAAAAAATAAATACGTCCTTAAAAGACAATTTCAAAGCAGAATATTGTGAACGTGCCAGAGCTGCGGGCCTTCCCGTCCTCCGCCTCGGTGACCCGGTCCGGGGAGACCAGGGACGGCTCTGCTGCAGCCTGGGGGTCGACTCCCGCCACAGGGGGTGCATCAGCGGCAAGACACTCCCCTCCGTCCCCAGCAGCGGGTTCGTCCCCCTGAGGGACCAGCCCCTCTGTGGGGGGGGCAGCAGGAGGAGGGACCAGCCCCTCTGTGGGGGGGGCAGCAGGAGGAGGGATCAGCCCCTCTGTGGGGGGGGCGTCCCCCTGAGGGACCAGCCCCTCTGTGGGGGGGGCAGCAGGAGGAGGGACCAGCCCCTCTGTGGGGGGGGCAGCAGGAGGAGGGATCAGCCCCTCTGTGGGGGGGGCGTCCCCCTGAGGGACCAGCCCCTCTGTGGGGGGGGCAGCAGGAGGAGGGACCAGCCCCTCTGTGGGGGGGGCAGCAGGAGGAGGAGGAGGAGGGACACAGGCGGCCATGATGCTCTCGGGGTCCATGGACAGGAGGGTCAGCGCCGCCTCCGTCATCATCTGGATGTCGGCATCCTCTGCGTCCGCCCCCCCCGGTGCCGGAGGGGCGTCCCGGGGCAGCAGGGCGTCCGCTGAGGTGCAGATGTCCACCAGGGTCAGCAGAGGGTCCGCCCCCCCGCTGGGTGCCGGGAGACCCTCCAGGTCTCTGAGCCGCGCCTCCGTCTCTCCCTCATCCGGCTCGGCCGTGATGTCGCTGAGGGCGTCGTACGTGTCGTCTGGTGGGGCGGTCGTGGTGGTGGGGGCGGCCGTGGTGGTGGGGGCGGTCGTGGTGGTGGGGGCGGCCGTGGTGGTGGGGGCGGCCGTGGTGGTGGGGGCGGCCGTGGTGGTGGGGGCGGCCGTGGTGGTGGGGGCGGCCGTGGTGGTGGGGGCGGCCATGGTGGTGGGGGCGGTCGTGCCGGGGGTCACCGTGGTGACGGCAGGATGGAGGTCGGCGCTGGCGTCCTGGAAGAGCGCCGGTTTGTTGGCTGGCGTTTCGTCCGCCTCGACCAGCGGAGAGGGAAGCGGGGACGCCACCGCCTTGTCCAGCTTGTCGTCGCCCTGGTGACCCTTCATCGTCTTCTTCTTCGTCTCGGGCCCGTCGTTGTCCTTTTTGTCCGGGATTCTGTCTCCCTTCTCGGCTTTCCTCTTGGCAGCCCTGCGGGTGTCCTGGTGTTTCTCTGGAAGCGGCTCTTCCGGGGCGTGCCGGTCTTCCTTTGCGCTCCTGTCCTTCCCTGTCTCCTTGGCGGCGGCGGAGGCGGCGTGTTTGCCGACCGGCAGGACCGCTTTACCTTTGACCTCGACGGCCGGAGCCTTCTTCTCACTCTTGGACGTCGGACTCTTCAAGTCCTCCCTAACCTTCGACTTGGACGTCTTCTCAGTGACCCTACCCTTCTCCGTGACCTTTGACCTCCGGGGATCCTTGTCGGCCTCGGAGCAGGCCTTGCTGCCGGCCTTCGGGCCCTCTGCGTCCCCCTTGGTGCTCTTCTCCCTCTCGCCGTCTTTCCCCTCCGTCTTCCCCTTGGGCTTCTCCCCCGGCCGTTCCTCGGAGCAGCTCTTGGAGCGTCTCAAGAGCTCCTTGGGAGGCTTCTCCTTCCTCTTGGCGCCGTCCGCCTCCACCTCGCTGCGCTCCGGCCGCGAGGCGCTAGCCATGTCCGGTGGGAGCGACCCCTTGGGGTTCTTCTCTCCTTTTGGCTTCTCCTTTTCTCTGACCTTCTCCCTCCCCTTCTCCTTGTCTCCCTCCTTGTCCTTCTCTACTTTGAGGGGGTCCGTGAAGGCCGCCTTCCCTTTCTTGGAGGACGGGGGGTCTTTGGACGTCCCCTCGTCCGGCGCACCTTCCAACACGGACCCTCTCCCTTCCCTCACCGCTCCCGGCTTCTTCTCACCTTTGACCTTTGCCCTTTTCTCCCATTTTTCCTCTGAACCTGTGGTTTTGGCGGAGGGAGCCTCCTTCTGCGACGCCTCGCCCGCTTGGGCCTCGGCTCGACTCTTCTCTGGCTTTTGTTTGGGTTTCGCGCGCTCGTCCGACACGCTCCGATCCTTCTCCTTGCGCTCTTTGGAAACAGAGTCTTTCCGGGAATGCCGGTCGAATTTCCCGGCGGGGCGGTGCTTGAGGGCCTCCTGGGAGCCCTGCTCCAGCTCCAGGATGAAGGAGTGCGTGCGGCTCTTTTCCGAGCTCTTCTTGGGCTCGCTGGAGTCCTCGGAGACGCTGCCGCTGTGCCGTCGGCTTCTCTCCTCCAACGACTGCGACTCTTTCCTGATGGACTTTGGCTGTAGGGGCTTCAACACTGACGATTTCAATTCCTAATTTTTTTAAAAGAAGGAAAAGGGTTGGGATCAGATTGATAAACAATAGTTAAAAAAGGCTGTGTGTTAAATCAGTGTTTCATTTGTTCTTACTCTCTTTGAGCCGTCGCCAACCGAGTCAGACTTCTTCCTGCTTGAGGTGTCGCCCTCTTTCCTGAAGGAAAGAACAATCCATTAGTCGATCTAATAGAGTGCATCACACAGCTATGTAAACACAGGCTCAGACAGACACATTCAAGTCTGTACACAGTCCTGGACACACACCGTGAGTCCAGTTTCCTCTTCCTATTAAGGGCCATTTTCTTTTCCAGAACTTTCCGTTCTTTGCGTGCCTGCTTGGCCTGGGGTTCCTCCGTGCTGGGAGAGTCGCTCCGCTGTTGCCTCCTCCGGGCTAGTGGGATTAAAAATTCACTTTCAGTCGACCAGGATCACAGCACATTGATATAGTGAGGCTTAAAGGGGAACCGTTCTAATAATATATAATTAATAATATAATATACGAGAGTACTGCTTCCTGCGCGTCTTGTGACACCATAAGCAGGGTTCATGTGGCAAACGTGTGGGCTCTGTGTAGCACAAGGTGTCTCATGGACTCATTGGATCACAAGGATCCCTAGAGGACGATGACATCCAGCCTCCTCCAGGTTCTACAGCAGAGCCACAGAGGAAGGTCCAGTGGATCCCCACCTTGCAGTTCGGCCTGTGCTGCTTTCTGCTTGCGCCGCTCCTCCATGCGCTCCCGGTTCTGTTGTCTCTTCAGCAGTCTGTCCTCCTTGTCCTTGGCCTAGCAGAGCAACCATCAGTTCAGAGAGCGGCTCACACTCTGCTCACGCACAATACAATCCCTAACCCTAACCCCTAACCCTAACCCCTAACCATAGCCCCACCCCTAACCCCAACCCTCACCCCAACCCCAACCCTCTAACCCTAACCCTCTAACCCTCTAACCCTAACCCCAACCCTCTAACCCCAACCCTCTAACCCTAACCCCAACCCTCTAACCCTAACCCTCTAACCCCTAACCCCAACCCCTAACCGAGAGTAAGAGAATAAACTCAAAGTACGCAGACAACACATAGGAGGGGAAACTTACTGCACATCTGCGCCGCTCCTCCACCGTGACCTCGTCGTCTGAGTCGCTATAGTAACGGGAGTACAGGAAGGGCTTGTGGACGTAGGCCTTGCGTCTGGGCTTCTGCTCCTTGTCGTCCTCCTCTTTGTCTGCACTCGCTTCCTTATCCTCTCCTCCTTCTCCTGGAGTTTAAGGCAAAATAAAAAAGAAGGGTTCAGCCATGAGAAGAAAGGTTACCTTAGAGGAGAATTTCACCGGTAGAGACATGAATCTGTATTGAAAGTGGGTTAGATATTTAGTCCAATAGAAACATAAATGTCTAATTTAAAATGTCGAGAAAAGGCAGACAGTGACTTTTTGGTGCTTGTGGATTGAAGACGACAACTCCCACAATGCCAATCAGCGTTCACTCCCTGAGGGACGTAACATAACAGCCAATCAGCGTTCACTCCCTGAGGAACGTAACATAACAGCCAATCAGCGTTCAATTCAGCGTTGAACGCTGATTGGCTGTTCAGCGTGAATTGCAGCAGGTGAAGGTGATGGTTGCCGTTTGCGGACTCCCGGAGCTCTATATCTAAATAATATATAGGTATCTATATAATACAATATAATATATAATATCACGACCAAAACTGTTCGCCTTCAGATGATATTATGAATTAAAGACTGCGTCGGGTTCTCGGACGTCTCTGGTACTTCCACAACAAGTGAAGACTCGTAGTGGCGGTTATCTCGGTCAGACCGAGTGACCGGCACAATTTGGATGTGCGGGTCGGGTCGGACGCCTGAAGAGAGCGGGTCGGTGGCGGGTTTTGCGATGGCGAGCGAGACTTCTCCGTGCTGGATATTCAGGCTGTTATTCAGGAGCGAAGTCAAATAAGAACGTCCACAGTGGATGATGTGCTTTTATTGCACAGCAATCTAAAGCACCACGCCAACACCAGGTAAGTGTAATTCCCCGGCGTTCCATCTAATGTGTCTAATTTTCCTTCGGTTGCAGGTCGGGCTTCAATATCAATTTATAGTGGGTCTGGTCGGGTGCGGAATGTAATTCGTGGGTACGGGTGGGTGCGGGTTTGCAAAATAAGACCAGTGTATTGATTCTCGGCCATGGTGGAGCAGGAATTGGGGAAAGAAACTTTGGCTTTGACTCTCTGAAGTCCAGATTGAACCACAACTTCAGATTGATGTGGAAGGACCTGAGACGTCGGAGAACCCGACTCAGTCGTTTATTCATAATATCATTCAGGCACACAGCTTTTGGCCGTGATATTATATATTATATTATAGATGTCTATATATTATATTATATTATTTAGATATAGAGCTCCAGGTCTCCCGCCAGAGCTCCCGGAGTGTTCTAGAATATCTTATAGAACACGGCCAAAAGCTGTGTGTGCCTCCGGATGGTATTATGAATAACAACTGCGTCTCTGGTACAACATCATTCCTTCTTTAGCGCTTGTGTGATCTACCGGTCACACAGTAACGTCAACATCCATACCATAGAGCAAATTGTACACCGGTGTACTCTCTATACCGTTTATACCATACACCCCTAAGTCCCGCCCACTGGAACTAGTGCTTGTAGTTTTTAGAAACCCCCGCCCCCTTACACTTCCTGCTTTAAATGACGCAGGGGAAAATGACGGAATGAGGGGACCATTCAAAAATATGACTGGGTTACTAACTATACAAAGCTTAATGCAAATGATATGAAATAAAGCTAAATATGAGAAGGAAAATGCAAAGAGACCGACCATCAGACAGAAGCTCGCCCTCCTCGGAGGACTCGGACGGCTGCTCTTCATCGCTGTCTTCCTCGAGGGAGGACAGGTCGCTGGTGTGCACGGAGCTCACAGTGATGTCACTCAGACCCTCCAGGTCGGAGTCCTCCAGGGAATACTCTGCCGGGAAGAGACACGTTACATCAACTGCTTCCTACTGCTGCCTATAAGTGCTGTGGTATGATAATAATAATATGGACACAAATAAACCAGTACGGAATCTATGATATATAATAGTTATAATAGATTAATACACATATAATAATATGTGCCTTTTCCGACTGATTTCTAATTGCTTGTTGAATTTTTCACTTCAATTCACCATGTAATGCAATTTTTACACCAAAACAAAATAAAGGCATTGAAGTAAACAAAGTAAATAACAAATAAACGCTTGACTTGAGCCACACCTTCCTTCAGCCTCTCCCTGGCCTTCTGCCTCATCTGATTGGGGGATTTCAACGAGTCGTCATCCTCCAGCTTCTCCGCGGAGGACATCCCGGTCCGGCCGCCTGCCTTCTCCTCCTCCGCCAGCTCGTGGCCTCCTGCCTTCTCCCCCTCCTCCCCGTCCATCTCCTCCTCTTTCGTCCTCACCTCCCCCGCCTCTCCCTCCTCCTTGCTGGACTCCCCCTGAGACTCCTCCGTCTTGATGTCGACCGCTGAGATCTCTAGCGCCAGTTGAGCTTCCTCTACCTCATCGGTGGCCTGTCCCTCTGGGCTGGGGACCCCCTCCTCTACTAGGACCGTGTCCTGGTCTCCCTTCTCCCCCAGCTGCATGGACTCCTCTGAGGGGGGGCCCCTGCGGCCCTTCTCCCCGCTGGGGCCGGCCCAGGAGCTGGCCCCCTGGTTCAGAGAGGTGATGGTGTCCAGGATGGACATGGCGTCGCTCGCCGTGGTGGTGGGCGGGGCGGCCGACGGGACTGAAGATAAGGGAACATGTGGTGTCATGACACAACACAGTGTCATGACACAACACGGTGTCATGACACAACAACAACGTGTCACAACATGGTGTCATGCTCAGCCTCATGTCAGCCGGGACTGAAGCCATGCTGAACACATCCTACCTTGCTCCAGAGCACTGCTTTCAGGTTTAACATCAGCATAGGAGGCTGGGAGGGGAGGCTCCTCGCTGTAGCTGCCAGGGGACAGGAACTCCCGGACCACTCGCTCCACCTGCGGCCTGAAGGTGTGGTTGATCTTAGGATCGACCACCTGGGCCACAATCCGGTCAACTCCCTGTTCCAGCATACCAGACCTGAAAAGGAAAACTCTAAATGAATCTACCACTACATGTTTATGATTCACGTGTGATTGAGAATGAACACACGAAAGGTATTACCATTTCTCTTTTATTAGAAGTACATTTAAATGTACTTATTTTACGTCGCTTTGGATAAAAGCGTCTGCTTAATGCCCTAAATGTAATGTATGTTTACATTGTAGAATATACATTCACTCAAGTGAAAGAAGATAAAAGAACATGGACAACAGGGACGGGTCACTTACTGTAGCACCAACTGTCTTATGTTGTTCCTGAGCTGGTTCTTGTTCAAATGAGGACTCCATGTGTGGTTGGAGAGGTGGTTGGAGACAAAGTTGTCAACTCTTTGTTTCAGATTCAGGTAGGCGGGCTGTAAACGACGGCAGAGGGAGAACCGACATTAATATATTAATTTATATTAATATTAAACACACACGTAGCGTCCCGGTGATGCGAGGCAGCGGCTTGTTAGAATCACAGCTTCCACACACCGACACTGAGGAGCTCGCGGGTTTTAGAATAGACCAAAAAAAAGTTTGCAAATACTTGACCAATAACAAAGCGTGATATAACAATATAACGTAATATAACAATCTAACCCTTACAATTGACTGAACGGTACCTTTGTATCCACGTCTGCCAGGCAGTCCCTCCTAAACTGGTCAAAAAGACCCTGCGTTTTTAAATGATTGACGATCATAGAGACCAACTGCGGGTCACCGGGTGGTAAACCAGCCATTTGGCACTAATTGTAACCAGGTACAGTTAAGAACAATTAAAATAACAATAATAGCTTTCCTATTTCATTCGTAAACATTCAAATCGAGCACCCGGATTTCTATTATGGTTGTTCAACTTCGAAACCGTCTCTGACCCGGAAGAAGAAAGCACTACGACTATTCCCCCGATGTTTGGCGCCGCCTAGCGGTGGATTCATGACGGTGACTCTTTCAGATGACGACGACGTAACGATGTTATACATTTAAACCCGTATATGCATCATTTCGAACCAAGGCTACGTTTTAAAGCAATAGGTTGTAATTAGGATCAAATTAATGAAAGCAGTTATTTATGCGTTTATTAACATCATTCATCATCATTTTTATCTAAATCAACGAGTTGAAAGACGAAAGACAATTTTCTGCAGAACATACTCGATGTCATATATCGAGTTTGAATAATTATTTTTAAACAAAACCTTATTCTGACAGCGGTGGGATTTGAACCCACGCCTCCGAAGAGACTGGAGCCTTAATCCAGCGCCTTAGACCGCTCGGCCACGCTATCGTGCACAAGAATAATTCTGGCTAATGTAGAATCCCAAATGATGAAATATATATTATCAAGTACGTACAACAGAGCAGCTAATCATAACACTACAATATACCCTTTTAGTGGTTATAAGTGTAGTTAGGTACATCACAATATATCGATAGCACAAAACACACACAAAACCGCAACAGTTGTAACTGATCACAGATTCACCACTTGGCGGCATTTTAACTAGCCTACCTGTTAACAGTTTGAGCTCGGTTCAAAAACACTTTGTTCACCTGTAAAGTGCATGCTGGATTATAGTACTAATAGTACTAGTAATAGCACTGAGAAAAGAAAATACATTGAAACCGTGTCTTACAAGGATAACCCGTGAAAGTCTGTATAAAAAGGCGTAGAATGTACACACCCAATGTTGACCCTACATATTGTGTGTCATTCCAGTAATCCACGGTGCATATAGTTAGATACTATTGCTGTATTATGGTTTACATTATGGTTTACATTTGAAGTGTGCCTAGTCTGTTATTAACGTTTAGGGCCCTTTTTGTATATGTACTGAAAAAGGTATCTTGATATATTAAGCCACTCAAAAGCATCATCATGTACACACATATTTGATACAGCATGGGGGGACATCCACACTCAGGGGCGTAGCACCAAATTCTGGGCCCTATATACAAGAAGCCCTGATGGCCCCCCCCACAAATTATGTTTTACTAGCAGGCAGCTAGGATGATATAGCCATTTTGTAATGCAATGACTGCGGCTAACCAGCCTATACGCCATAGGTTATTATTTATCATGTAGCCTAATAACGGCTTAGTATTCATTTAATATGAGGTTGCTTTAAATCAGCAGCCTGCTGTTGCAGTATTAGCCTACCGTACACTTTATTTATCCTTTACCTTAATAACCAAGGCCTCGTCATGTGAAAGTGTAGCCGATTGTCTGCTCTTGCTTTGGGTCGTCTCTGTTCGTTTTAGCAGCGATAACGGAGTTAAGAATGGGGTTTCATCTTGTGTGTTTAAACGTTTATGCTCACCTTCCTTAGAAAATAAGTCAGAACCTGACTTCCTCAATGTTGTCTTCCTTCCCTGTCTTTCTTCACCTTTCTCTTCTGAGAGCCAGACCTCAATTGATTTAACTGTGGCTGACATATTGCTGCATGACATTTAGTTATGTTATTAAACTATTTGAGTAACAATCAAAAAAAAGTTTTTTTCAAATTTCCCTTGGGCCCCCCTCTGCCTCGGGCCCCCCCTCTGCCTTGGGCCCCCCTCTGCCTCGGGCCACCCCTCTGCCTTGGGCCCCCCCCCCAAGCCTGTCCCACTTACACCTGCAGTCCGTCGGCCCTGTCCACACTATACAGAGTGCTTGTGCAATAACGTGTGCTTGTGCAAAAACACCTAAACACAATAAAACATAGTAGATTAAATATTGCCTGCATATCTGGTGGGGAAGCAGCATGGATGAAATGTGCCCACTACAATGTTAGATAGATGCCCTCACTTAATTGTCATTATTATTACGTGCTGTCTGTGCCAACCTCATTTCCTATCTGCTATTAAAGGTGTTGTAGGTATTCAGGTATTAAATGTGTATCTGCTATTAAAGGTGTTGTAGGTATTCAGGTATTAAAGGTGTATCTGCTATTAAAGGTGTTGTAGGTTTTCAGGTATTAAAGGTGTATCTGCTATTAAAGGTGTTGTAGGTATTCAGGTATTAAAGGTGTATCTGCTATTAAAGGTGTTGTAGGTATTCAGGTATTCAACACTGTCACATCGCAATGTCAGCCTCCATCTATGAAGCATATGGCCATTGGAATGTAGGTTGGGAGCAACCTACATTTAGTGGTCCTAGTTTAGTAAAAAAATTGAAATTATTTGTCATCAGAAGACGCGGGCTAACCATAACTCTAACCCTAACCTTAACCCCAACCCCAACCCAGGGCTCTAATGGGGGAGGGCCCTCGAAAAGCCTAAAGAGTGTGTGTGTGTGTGTGTGTGTGGGAGGGGTGGGTGAGCAAGTAAAAATGAACTGCAACAGTGCAACAATAGTGCAACAGGCTATTTGATAAGTATAAGGCTAAAAGACAATGAAAATGCACAGAATATAGGTTTAACCATTTTGTGTGTGTGTGAGTGAGTGAGAGAGTGTGAGGCAATTACAATTAACTGTAACAACACAGTGGAACACAATGTAACTAGTGCAACATCAAATCACACGTTGGTTTTCACATATTTTGTAGCGGACTCTTCACGGACCACCTGGCAATGCACTACTTTGAGAACCACTGCACTAACACAGGAAAGGGCAGATTTTCAAAATCCTTGTAATGGCTAATCACACTCAAACCTGGTGGAATAAAATCACTCCTTTAAGCACGTTAGCCTACTCCAAGAAAACCCCATTGACCATGAAAGTAATCGTAGGATTCATATCACAGATTACTTGTTTAAATGTTGCATGAACAGGTAAGTGTCACCCTAAAACCAATACAGATTCATGTGTGCAATTGTTTGCCCTATTCTTTAGATACATGGCTCAAGAGAGGAAGGGGCCCAGAGACTGCTTCTGTATAGGTTCCCTGATTTTGTGCAACACCCTTGTAAGAAGACAGTGTTTGAAACTGTTTCTCATGCGAGACGTAGAAAAACGTGGTTTATTAGTGTATGTTGCGTTATATTTAGGATTTGCAGTACTAAAACTCTCAAATCCTCTCAGAATTGAGGAGTATCTCAAAACAATGCATTCCATGATATATTCTGATGTACAAGCCCTGTTCCCTTCATGAGCGACGAAATTTCCCAATGATGAATGCTTTTCAGCCATATTAGATGAACTAGTCATGGCTACCGCTTGGCTTTTTCCACCATTGTGTTGCAGATATGAACCTGTGATCGGGGATTAAATGCCTTGCTTGGTAAGAAATCAACCAGGAGCATATCTAAAGGGGCTCATACCAAGGCCGGCACATTCCACACAAATCATATTATCACAGAGCATGTCACTCACTAATAGTGACTGCCATTTAAAACAAATTGCACTAGAATAATTGTAACACATTTCTGTAGTAAAAAGCTTTAATAGGTTATAAACCCTAAAGATGGGTGTAGCTTCACAAAAAGACATTTGAAAGACATACATATTTAAAACCTAAGAACCCCTTCCACTCATAACAGTGCAACAACTTTGTTAGCACCAAAGGCAATCACATCCATCAGAAGATACACCAGGGGAAATAAAGGAAAGAAAAGCACAAAGAACAACTGTACAGTAAGTGGGCAAGACACCAGCCCCCTTAGGATGACATACTCCCAGAATCCTTGGCAGTGTGAGGTCCAGTGAAACAGTGGATAAACCCTAAACTGGCCTTGAGTCTCTCCAGAGATACTCCAGACTGGCCGGTTCAGACACAAGGCCGACAGGCGGGGAGGGAGTGGGCGGCCTGGCGGCTTCATGGTTTGCACACAGGGGGGAGGACCCTGCGCGAGTTGGACTTCACCCACGGGTGGTCCAGGACGTTCTGCAGGGGCATGCGGTTTATGGGGTTGTGGCGGAGCAGCTTGGAGATCAGGTCCTTGGCTCCATCGGACACCACCTTAGGGAACTTCAGGTCCACCTGAAGAACGTGTAGACGGAGAGTGGGACAGGAGCAATGGGGAGCATCTCTACCGTATAAACATCTGCATTGATATACATTTCACATCCATTACAACACAAAGGGGTTAGGACTCTACCTCCTAAATCTCAGGGAGCTGGGGGTCAACCATGACCAAAACATCACACCAGAACACCACCAGCCTCCCCAGACCCACACCTGAGATTTTTATATTTCATACAATTGATAGCCATGTACAAGTGCTTTTTTGTATTATTGCTTTCCTTTTCTCAACTGCATCAAGAAAATATAATCTTTGGACCTTCATAATGTGAAGCACCTGCCAAAAACCCATTCTGACCATTATTTCAGAAATAGATTTCAGTTTGCTTAACCATTCTGGCCCAGTTCCTCTTCATCTGCATGATGGCCCACCTTGGTGATCCTTGTGTACGTCTCCGTGTGGCTGGCGGTCTCAAATGGGGGGTTGCCGACCAAACACTCGTAGCAGAGGACGCCGATGCACCACAGGTCCACCTTCTCATCGTGAGAGTGGCCCTCCACCATCTCTGGGGGCAGGTAGTCCAGGGTCCCGCACATCGTCCGCCGCCTTCACAACAGGAAGAGGACATGGATTATAGAGAGAACAAAATAATACTCAGAGTTTTAAGTTGCTTTGTTTAAAGTTGCATCTGTTCAATTCTTATCAGTGTACTTCTGCTTTGGCAAACCCCATTTCCAATCTGGAATGAATTTAGCGCATCTTGTCCCTTTACTAGAAGACAAACTACTAAATATAGCAACTGGGAATTAAATTCACTAGCACCCTAATCTCCCAGATTAGGGTTTCCAGCAGGTCAGTTTTGTAGCAGAACTTCTGGGGGGCGGACGGCACAGAAAACTGACAAGAGGCCAGTTACTTTTGATTCCTGTTTTTTTGTTACAAAAAGGCGCTTTTGCCATGGAACTAGGAACCTTTGGACGAATGCAAGACGTTTCTAGTGCAGGGGCCCAGGTCTAAATTAAGTCCAGGGGACATTATTTTACCTGCCAAAAAGTCCCTGCTCAGGCAGGTAGTACTTTCCAAAGTACTTTCCACAGGAATAGTTGGGGTGAGGAATAGTTGGGGTGAGGCTTGTAGCACTGACATGTTTTGATTGGTTGTGTATTCGCAGCATTTTATCTCATTCACCATTTTTAATGGTAGTGATTAACTATGGATTAATGGTAGTGATTAACTATGGATTCAACTACTATTCATGTCACTTTCAGACAAAACATGGGGGAAAATATGGAAGAGGAACAGGTGAGCCCTTCAATTCTGGGGATGGAGACCGGGCTCATGGATACTGAAGGGCGTCTGGCGGGGGCTATGTGGTGAGAGTGGGTCGGTTGCTTGATAGGATGGCTAAGCCTGCAAGGATAAGGAGGAAGCAAAATGCCTTTTATGCTCGAAGTTAAGTATTTGTAAGGGAGGGAATACAACTTCAATGCTTAGGCATCTTAGCTTTGCGGATTGGTTGGAAAAACAGCACCTTCAACTGACTGAGTCGGAAAACCACCAACTAAAACGACCAATTAACCACCAACTAACCACCAACCGGCTGCCGTCTGGGACAATCCTCCTCCTCCCACCACCCATGGTGCGAGCACCACAACATCACAGCAAGTCCCTCTCTATGCAAATGTGCTGCATCAGAGTTCTCAATCAACAGAAGCCTAACTAACCCTAACCTAACCTAGGTTGATCAGACACATTGCTAATGTGTGAGAGCAGGTAACTCACCTCAGTGATGGCGCGTGAACCGACCAGCCAAAGTCTGCGATCTTCAGCTCTCCGCGGAGGCCAAGAAGGAGATTCTCAGGCTTGATGTCCCGATGAATCACCTTGTTCTCATGGCAGTACATCAGTGCATCGGAAATCTCCTCCATGTACTAAAACATAAACACACTGGGGTTGTGATGGTGTCTCCCAAAATACACTAGGTCCCGAAAGACCTTGAAAAGCAGACCGGAAACATGGTTCCTTTTTTATCATTAAAAAAACAAAGCATGTACAGCTATCTCCGGTCACATTCCACGTAGGTTTGACTACACTTGGAAAAGTAAACCAAAATAATTTAGAAAACGACTGGTTTTAACTGCAATACTGCAGTTAAAGTTATGTTAGAGTATCCATACATTTTATGTTGTCAAAAAGCTTTTCAAAGTCTGGATGCACAGTTCTGTATTTTTTCCCTTACCATTGTATGCCTAAGATAGGATGTTAGAAAACACTGAAATATCGAATTCAATATTTTCTTAAACTAAAAAGTTGGGATCAACGAAAGCACTTCAAATAAGGCATTGATTGCAGAGCTTCACCACTGAATGGTTACAGTACTCATGGCCGTCAGTAAAGTTCAGAGGTGTTTCATCTGTGTACCAACTCTTGGTTACTTCTTCTACGTCAAACCATTTCACCCCAGTACAACACAGCCAGTGAAGCTGCTTGTCTCATTATCCCAAAAAGCCCAAACTAATGACATGTTCCAACCCTCAACATCATGGTAACAATAAACAAACCAGAAATATAAAATATAATGAAATTAACCGTGGCGGTGCGCTGGTCGTCAAAGCGTCCACATTTCTGGAGCTCCTTGTACAGCTCTCCCCGTGGCGCGTACTCCAGTATCAGGAACACTCGCGTGCGGTCGTGGAAGTAATTGTAAAAGCGAAGGATGTTGGGGTGCCTTAACAGATCATAGAAAGACAGAATCTTTGGTTAGAAAACTGCACGATGTTGGGGCAGTTTTAAGCAAATGGAGAAAATGTATGAAATCTCAGAGATTCAAGTTTAACTAAATGAATTTTCCAACTTTCGAACATCTCTTAACCATTTACATTTAGGGCATTTAGCAGACGCTTTTACCCAGAGCAACTTACAATCATTACATTTGTCAGAAGAAAGAGAAACAACAATATATGGTCTTTGGTACAGTAAGGATGTTCATAAAAACAAATGCCAAGCCCTTGCACTTAACGACTGTACAACATGTACAACAAAATAAAAAAATACTGTCATAACATCTTATCGTTAGATCAAACATTGTGACATTAAAACTGGACTTAATTCATAACAACTGACCTGAGGTGGGCCTGGATCTCGATCTCTCTCCTCAGCTGGTGCTCCACACCCTCCTTCTCGATTTGGGACTTGAACAGAACCTTCAGTGCGATCACTGCGTTCATCTTCTTCTCTCGTGCCATATAGACGTTACCAAACTTGCCCTTGCCCAGTGGTCGACCGATGTCAAAGTTCTTAATACTGACATTCAGATGAAATAAAGGAGGGATTTAAATATGCGTTACAATACATAAACATCAAAGGTTCAGCAAAATAACTTAACGGGCGATACAGAAACTAAAATGAGAAGTAAAACCTTATATATTTCTACTGTCTCCTTTGCACTACAATTATATTATATTGCTTCTTTATATTACATACATACATACATACATATATATATATATATGTCGAGGTTGTTTCTCTTTATTTGTGTTGTTACTGTGTGTAATGCTGCTGCTACACTGCAATTTCCCAGCTTGGGATCAATAAAGTAAATCTATCTATCTAACCCTTCTTTGAACAATAGGGCTTGCCTCTCACAACATGACATCTAAAAGGACTATTTTAGAAGCAAAAAAAGCCTTGGACTGTTTTTTGGCCATCGTGTAGTCATTAATCCTTAAACTATTGTCATTATGGAAAGACATTTTTGTTTGAAACTGCCAGAGCATTTGTCATGCGAGATCGGGACCTACAGCTTATTATCCCGAGCTATGGTTTATTTACTTTGATTTAGGACGACATTACACTGATTTCTCATTATCGAAGAGTATCACTAACAAAAACTCGCATATAACGTCCCTATGCAATAACTAAGAATTCCTACCTTAGTGGAGCCGTAGTCGATGAGCAGACAGGCTCTCTTCCTGGTCCTTGAAAGAATAGAAAAAATATATTATCTATTTATAAAAATACGTTAATCAACACATCTTTCATCTATAAATGACGTTAGAAGGTGTCCAGTACCGATGGCTGCGGGGGGATCTGGCCGTGGATTGACTTGAACACGCTGTGGACCCACAGAAGCACTCAGGGCTGTGAACTGATATTTGGAAAAAGACACCATTATTGATTCATACACCATCACATTAAATTCAGGAACAGCTGAGAGGAAGGATAACCTACTTGTCTCTGGGAGCCTTTGGGATCGGCGTTCTCCTTGTTCTGCAAAAAAAACAGAACACCGGGACAGATTTTAGTTCCAGTCCATCGATCACTTATTATAAATCATTTCAACAGAAAGATTTAACCTCTTCAGAAAGCAATAACCAGTTGTTTTAGTCTGAGGTTGTCCATACTGCTAAAGATAAATCAAGAACCATGAATAAGATGTCTGTACAGCCGCTAGCTGTACAGCCAACGTTAGCTTCTAATTAATGAATGATAATCCGCCGTGAACTAGAATCTTTTAGCGAAATGAAGTGAGTTAACCATACAGTTTTAAATTACAGGCATGTAGTAGTAGTATATGTAGTATGTTAGGCAAGTAGTAATTGATAAAATGTTTATTTTATAATTAGACGAAGAAGGCTAAGCTAAGCTATTCACAAGAATCAGATAAACGTGAAAAATAACACTGTAGTTTAAACGGAGGAGAATCGGAGGATGGATTCCATTCTTAATAAAGTTATGTGATATAATGTATCAAGTAAATGCGTTACCTTCGACATTTTGAATAATGTCGATGCCAGAGACGTGGAGCTCAACTTAAACTCTGTTCGTATTTTGAATGTCCACCGCCGCCAACGTTTAAAAAAACTACCTTGCTCCTGATTGGCTTGGTGGTCTCGACGCGCTGTACAGAGGCTGCTCATTGGTCAAAAAAGGACCAATCTTCGGAACTTGTGATGCTGCCAGAGTCTAAACGTCGGTCCTCCTTTTATTTTAGGCCGTGGAAAAATGAATTGAAATTCGCATGAATATTTTCGATGTTTTCCTTTTCTCTTAGGCACTGAAATAAATCAAACAGTTATCTAATTGTTTAGTGTGTCGGTTTCAAGTAACTTTGTTCTGTATTATTTAGTTTATTTATTATTATTTTTTAAGTGCAATGTTAAACAACATATGCATGTTTTGTTTGCCTTTGGGTTTCATAGAACAATTAATACAAATATATACAAAATAACTACCATTTATTTATTTATTATTAAATGGTGAGCATTGGTTTATTCAAAATAGGAATAAACTATTCCACAGAAAATTGAGTTTCCATGATTTATTTTTTCATATTTAAAATAATAACAACTATATTGGTTACAGTAATGATGATACACTAATGTGCTTAACTTAATGCAGCAGATCTTAAAATCTTAAGATCTTAAATATTCCCATTTCATATTCAGCATGTTTCCAATATGCCCAGGCACAGCTAGAACAAATACAAAAGGAAAACAATAATGGACCTCATTAGGGTGGGTCATATTACCATGTTTTATGTGATCACTGGAGCTCAAGCTTTGGTTGTTTACAAATGGAAGAATCAGGAACGAGGTGGAACATACAGACAGTACACCCTTCATCTCTGCTAGCTGTGGCTTTAGCTAGCAGCTTCCTGTCTGCATGTTGTGACCGTAATGAAACAGAGAGACTGTGTAGATACAATGGAGTTAAGGCTAAAGAGACAAGAACATGGCCAAGTGGCCGAGTACATAACAGTCACAATTAGTCAGAATTGATTTGAACAGAACAGTTGGTGAACACTAGTGTACAGTGAGGCAGCAGGGCGGCTAACGACCGCTGCAATCTGGGAATGGGGTCGTTCCCGTCTTGTCTCTTAGGGCCGTCCTCTTCGTCGTTGGCAGCTGCCGCCTCCCCATTGTCCCGCTCCTCGTCCTCCTGGTCGCTGCCCTCCCCGTCCCCCCGTGGTGGCGCCTGCTTCGGTTGGAAGAACACCTCCAGGAACTCCAACCTGCGCAGCTGACGGATCATCCTGCAGCTCCTCAGGACCTGCATCTCGCTGAGCGTGCACGCCCACAGGCACAGGCTGTGGAGGTCTTTGAGACGGCTGGCGCACAGCAGGCCGGGCCCCACCTCCTTCCCCCCCAGGCTCAGCTCCTCCAGCCCCAGCCAGCCAGAGCCCAGACCCAGGGAGGCCATTTGGAGCTGGTAGCCCTGCCGGCCGGTGATGCCTATCTCTAAAAACTTGAGCTTGGACAGGCCCTCCATGCCCGATCCAGAGTGTTTGGCCGCACAGCTCCGCAGACCGTTGGCAGTCACGCGAAAAGTGTCGCGCAACTCCAGGCGACTCAGCCCCTCCCAGGACGTCAGGCTCTGGAGGTGCTGGTCGGTGAACGACGGCACGTTGTTGAGGACCAGCCGCTGGATGCCGATCCCCGACGGGAAGCCCGTTCGTTTTCCCGCCGTGCTCTGTTCAGGTTGCTGGGCGCCCACGTTGGAGGGCGCGCTGCCGTGGGCCGGTGACTCACTAGCAGGGGTCTGGTTGAAGAAGCTGGGGGGCAGCTCACAGCCACGCAGCTCCAGCACCTGCAACGTTGGTGGGAGGAGCCGGCAGCTGGGCAGGCCTCTGAGGTCTGTGTGCAGCAGGTAGAGTTTGCGGAGGCGCGGGCACTTGAGGGTCAAAGCTCTGAGCCAGGACTTGGATAAAAAGACGCCTCCCCTTGCCGAAAGCAGCAAGCCACGCAACCGCAGGCACCGCAGCCCGCAGCCAAGGTACTGGCGTAGGAGAACCCAGAGGATGCGGGATGTCACCTGACCAACATACCAGTAGAGACTAAATAAAACACAATATTTGAACTTTTGACAACTAATACCTTTATGATTCCTGTAAATGAATGGTTAATAAGATACGATAGGATAATTAAGAAAATATTGATTGACATCAGATTTATAACCCGTACACGTTGTTAATTCGTCTCGTAGGCTCTATGTTGTTGGTAGTACAACCAAATAGTCAAACACAGTCAGTCAAATCAGATGCCTTCGTACCCCTTTCCAGGCAGTGAGATCAACAAGTCTCCACAATCTCTGGTCTTTCACAAGACGTTTCCATCTTTCACACACCCTGAAAAAGAGTCACGAAATGTATAATCAGATGACAGGAGTGACAACATTAGAGGGTTACTGTGTTTGAATACGATATGTAACAAGCAGATAGGTCCGCTCAGAAACAATGATTACAGCTCACGTTACCTTCCCGCTCTGACCAGCTCTCGCACACCTAAATACGATAAAATATCAATTAAAATATTCTCGGGGAAGTAATCCAGGTTCCAGACTCGAAAATCTTCCATTTTGTAAACAAACTCTTGTACACGGAAGGAATATGGCGACGCACCGCCGTTGCGTACGATCACAAACCCTGAAGAAAGACTGTCAGCGACAACAGTACCGCGTCTGGAAACAGACTCACTAATACCTTCATTCCCCCAAATTAACCACGCGAATGAAAACACTATACTTTAAAATCTGACGTGTTCCTCCACAGGAACCTGACATGATGGCGTTAATCGTTCCCAATAGTTTGTTGTGAACATCTGCAGCGACAGCGCTACCCCGGATGGTCTCCTACTAGGGGAGGAAGAACCCAGCGCGCATGCGTGGTTCATCGGACAAGATGGCGACGAGCAATGGTGGAGGGATGGAGGTGGACGGCGCCGGTACGTGTCTATTAACCCCCCCCCAGGGGCCAACACACACCATATACCAGACAATATGCTGTTAAAGATTCCTTTGCATGTTTCGCGTTCATTGATCCTACATCAGAGATCTGTACAATAAGCGCGCTAACACACACACACACACACACACACACACACACACACACACACACACACACACACACACACACACACACACACACACACACACCACCCTGTGAGCTAGCATAAATTCATAACTGTCAACAAAGTCATCAGTCACCGGCCGAGGCTCAGTGGAGTAGTCATTTAATGACAATAACACAGCAACACTAATGATACATTATACCGGCCACTGGCACATTCACCTTTAACCACTTTGGAAAGTCACGAACTTGTCAGACTCGGAACCAGGGCGGTCATGTCATGTTTTGGTGATCCTCGTCCTCTCTTTGTGCAGCCAGCCCCAGCGTCATGGCCTCTGGGGTCACCGGCAGCGTGTCGGTCGCCTTGCATCCGCTCGTCATCCTCAATATCTCAGATCACTGGATACGGATCCGCTCCCAGGAGGGGCGGCCGATGCAGGGTACTGTATAATGCGCTGCTCATCATCACTGACATAGAGCCCATGAGCAGTACGATGTGTGATGTTATCTCGACAAACTGTAAACAAAGCAAGTTATACCTTGAATCCTTTTGATTCAACATAATTCAAAGTCGTGTTTGCTAACCGTGTTTGCTAATTTGTTGCAGTGATTGGAGCCCTGATTGGGAAGCAGGAAGGTAGAAACATTGAGGTGATGAACTCCTTCGAGCTGCTCTCCCACACCGTAGACGAACGAGCACATATCGACAAAGAGTATTACTACACCAAGGAAGAACAATGTGAGAGCAACACAAGCGTACATCAGTCAAGTTTGTTGGTTCTCCGCTTATCTTCCTGTCTCCTCCTGTTTACCTTCCCCTGCCTCCCCACATGTAGCATTGAGGAGCACATACTATCTCCTCAATACATTGACACTTAGCTGTATGAGCTTTGCTAATATCATGTTCCTATTGTAATATTCCCTATAATAATGTAAGTATATATAAATATATATATTCCCTATAATATATATATCCCTAATAATATCGTTGACAGTCAAACAGGTCTTCAAAGAGATGGAGTTCTTGGGCTGGTACACTACAGGGGGTCCGCCAGACCAATCTGACATCCATATTCATAAGCAGGTATGCTGAGCAGAGGAGCGTTGGGTTGAACCTGATAACATATTGTTCTTGTTACTGTTGACTCTCATCTGGCCGCTGCTCTTTCCGTGGGGCAGGTCTGTGAGATCATCGAGAGTCCTCTGTTCCTGAAACTCAACCCGTTGACCAAACACACGGATGTGAGTCCAGCGAGACGTTTCTCTCCAGAGCATCTGTGTGAAAGCGTTATGTATTACAGTTCCACTTTGGGGGGAAAAAAAACATTGCCTTTTATTTTCTTTTGCAGCTTCCCGTTACAGTTTTTGAGTCAGTGATCGACATAATCAACGGCGAGGTGAGGACTTCTTCTCTGTAAGGAAATGCAAATCTGCCAGCCAGACGTGGGTGTAGGTGTGGGGGGGGCTGCAATTAGACTTTCCAACAAGACTGCAATTAGTCTTGGTGAAAAAAATGTATTCAACCAATTGGACTACATGCATCATATGAATTCCCACTAAACCCCTTAAACGTGGTCGCTGCTGATTGCTTCTCTCCCAGGCCACCATGTTGTTTGCGGAGCTCACCTACACACTGGCCACTGAGGAGGCGGAGAGGATCGGCGTGGACCATGTGGCTCGCATGACTGCCACGGGCACAGGCGAGAACTCCACCGGTAAGGATGGATCTCACCCTCTCTCTCGCTGACACTGGACACAAAGTTCAGTGCAGTAGATGCCTGGCCATGTCATTTCTGCTGTTATTTCGTCCCACTGCCGCACCTCCATAACCTCGGGGTTAAAGGTGACATCCGATCCTTAGATGGGATTCTTTTTTTTGGGCTGGCCAAGAGTCTTGTCTTGGTTATTTTGAACCACTGAACCTTTGTTTCCTATTTTGTTGGATCATACTTGACAGCACAGTATTACTACCATGAGCCGGTGAATGGTGTCAGCTACGGGGTGACCTCTCCTCCTGTGTCTCCACAGTGGCTGAGCACCTCATCGCGCAGCACAGTGCCATCAAGATGCTGCACAGCAGAGTGAGGATCATTCTGGAGTACGTGAAGGCGGTGGATGCAGGTGGGATCCTCTATGTTCTCTTTAGTCTTTCAGTAGATCCCAGATGCAGCTATCAAAAGGGACGTACAGGGAATTTCGGGTATGAGCAGTCAGTCAGAGTTAGGACAGCTTGCTCCATTTGGGGATCAAATACAGTCAATTGGGTCAAACAACAAAAGGACTTCCAAACGCTTTTTCATGTTGGTTGATCAGACAATTATTACATAATTAATTTGACTTAATTATTCAGAATCTTGCTCTTCACCGCTATCTGTTGGTCCAGGCGAGGTTCCATTTAACCATGAGATCCTCCGGGAGGCCAACGCTCTGTGCCATCGACTGCCAGTCCTCAGCACCATCGCTTTCAAAACGGACTTCTACGACGTAAGCTCCTGTTGGTGGAATGTGTCAACGGCTGTAATGAAGTCAGTGTCCACTAGGGGGAGGGCTGCCTTTAGCGCCATTCAGTGGTTTCTAGAATTGTACTAAAAACCCCTTGATGATTCTAGAGGTGAGATTCTAGATGTTCTTTTATTGTTGATGTTATTTTATTACTGGTCACATGAGAAATGTAGAGTACTAACTTTTGAATGCTTCATTTAATACTATGTTATGTATTTTATCACCACCATGTGATGATATAGCACAATGTAATAAGGAGCAGCTCACAGATGTTCCCTCTACTTTCAGCAATGCAACGACGTGGGCCTGATGGCCTACTTGGGATCCATCACCAAGACATGCAACAGCATGAACCAGTTCATCAACAAGTTCAACGTGCTGTACGATCGGCAGGGGATTGGTCGCCGGATGAGAGGACTCTTCTTCTGAGTGGCGGGAGGAGAACAAATGAACTCACTGCTGGTTTATCTTTACCTTTTTGCTCGCCTTTGTTTTGGGTTTTTTTTTTTTTCTTTTGGTCAGGTCAGGCAAATGTACCGGACTCAAATGTACCGGATTCCTGGTCAAATGCAAGCGCATCGAAAACAAAATATCCCCCCCCTATTACACCACTTGGTATAAAGAGATCTAAGTCACTGGTTTATATTGAGTGCACATTCAGATAAATCCCATGTACATGATCCCCTAAACATTGTTTTAGTCCTTCCCCCTTTTGATTTGCTTTGCTCCGTTGATGTTGAATGTTTTCGTATGTAATAAATAACTTGATTTTTCATGGGACTTCTATTCTTTTTTTGAATGAATCAAACCCACAAATGAATATAAAATGAACGAATCAACTAGTATACACACACCTTTGCTGACGCATAGTGAGCTTACACAGAATATGGTTTACGTTTGGAACAGGATCTGTAGCAGTTTATTTTTAGTGGTCTTTGTGGTCGTGTGGTGTGTTTGCTCTGCGTTTGAAGTTGACGCCCCGCTGGCCATGAAATTCAGACTCGGGCAAGGAAAGTTTGAGAGGAAGTGAGAGAGTAGTTTGGAGAGGACACGGTAGTCAGGAGAGGAGAGAGATTCATTAGAACATTCAGGAGAGGAGAGGGGGGAGGAGGTTGTTAGAAGAGAATGGTGGAGGGGAGGAGAGGGTAGTCAGAAGAGGAGACTGAGTAGTTGGAGGAAGGAGGGTAGTCAGGAGAGGAGGGAAGTTAGGGTCTTTATTCTAGTCAGCAGCTCTCTGGCTGTTAAATCCCCTGCAGTAGTAAAATAATGACCTGAGCTTGTAAACCACTGCCGCTCCTTTAACAGTCTGCCTTTTTATCTGCCATGTGGAACTAATTATTTGAGAACAAATTATTTCTGTTCACACAAGTTCCTTAAATTCATAAAGAGTTACACCATTCATTAAGCACTGTGTTTTAAACTTTATTTTCCAAATGAAACAAAAGATTTGTTACGCAGGGCCTCTCTTCCTAAACTCCCCTCTTCACACTTCAGCGGACTTGACGATTGCCAAGTGTAGCATGGGATTTACTAAAGGTAAAATAATAAACTAGGACGGGCCTGAGAGGTGCAGGTTTTATGAACAGGCTATTTTAACGCAGATGTTAACTGTACATTTGGCAGGAAAGACGCCAGGCATGCAACCTTGATGTCTGGAGCCAGTATATTTGAATCAAGTCTTTGGTTCATACAGAAGGTGGTGGAGGAGAGGCGGGGCTGCGTCCTACTGGCCGTCTTCGATTGGCTCGTCGGCGGGGTCGGCGGGCTGCGGGTACTGGAAGCGGGCCTGGTCGTACAGGTCGTCCCGGGGGTTGTAGGCGTTGGGGTAGTAGAGGGGGTACGGGTAGGGGACCATCTTCTTCACAGGGGGGCGGGGAGGCGGCGTGGGGGCTTCCTCCTCCTCCTCCACAGGTGGGGCGGGGGGCGGGGGCAGCAGCGCCACCTTGCCCTGGACGGGGCGGGGCGGGTGGTCGATCAGGCAGTCGGGGTCCCAGTAGGGGTCGCAGTCGTACTCCATTCCCTTGAAGGAGCGGATGGGGGCGGGCGGGGACGACTTCTTGATGATCACCATGGACGGGGGCGGGGGGGCGTACACCTTGGGGGCCGGTGGGGGCGGCGGCGGCGGCGGGGGTGGGGTCTTCTGGAGCTTGCAGGTGGGGTGGTAGCGGGGGTCACAGAGCACCGGTACGGCGCCCGTGGGGAGGTACACAATGTGTGGCTTGCAGAGGGGGTCCTTGGGGTTACACAGGTACAGCACGTCCGCCTGGGACATGGGGGGCGGGGGCGGGGGGGTGGCAGGGAGCTGCTCCGGCAGGACTACTCCCTTCATGGCCGGCGGAGGCGGGAGGAATTTGCACTTCTTGTCGACGGCCGGGTCGCACTGGACCACGGGCAGGCCCAGCTGGTTCTGGTAGTGGGTGGCGTCCGGCCCGTAGACCTGCTCCAGGCTGCGCATCTGCTGGTACAGCATCCGCAGCCGGTCAATCTCGTACAGCTGCCCGGGGAACGCCGCGTGTCAGGAGGGAACGCCGCGTGTCAGGAGGAGAAACAAAGCAGTCAGCCTTCAGGAACCGTGGAACTCTGGCTGCACGTCGTGTGATTGGACGACGCAGCAGTCAAAGTACAAGACGCTCGTGGTCCGCTGGGACCATCATATTAGCAAAATAGAACGTATATAATGTAATATAAATCAAGCGAGATTCATCAGATTACAAAACAGGAATGGGGACATTGATATGTGTCTCACCCCCTCGGTGTGGCCGATGCTGCTGTAGTAGCGGTAGAAGGACTGGAAGTCCGGGTTGCCTCTGTACCACCTGGGGTCCACGTTGCGCTTGGCTCTGGAGTGTGTGAGGAAGTCATTCGCCCGCGCGGAGTCGATGCTTATTGAAGGACCCACCACATCTGTGAGTGGAAGAGACCAAGATTAGTGTACCGTGCACTTAGGTGAGACCAAATAGGATAATTCTGAACATAAAATATGTCAATGATAGATTAAACCCAGTAAAGAGGGGATATATATATTATGATAAGAGAAATCAGTGGAGGAAAAAGTGTTTTACCCTCCTGATTGATGACATCCAATAATGACTTGGCATCGAGCAAACCTGGAAAATTTGTTGCCATTAGTATTGGGATTTGTTT
Source organism: Micromesistius poutassou (assembly GCF_964030765.1). NCBI lineage: Eukaryota > Metazoa > Chordata > Actinopteri > Gadiformes > Gadidae > Micromesistius > Micromesistius poutassou. The sequence continues at coordinate 9,086,709 of NC_140276.1, forward strand.
TTGCTTCAATGACTTCTGATCTTGAGTGGTAAGGGGAGAAGAAGGAAATCAGAACTGACCTGGAAGCCATGTTAGGCAGCATGTGGCCACTGCAAGCCACAAGGGAAAAATCATCCTGGCGTCCTGGATAACAGACAAAGGTGGTAAAATATAAATTAATTACTACTTAATAATCAACCGACTACATCTCAAAATATGCACCAAGTAAATGAAGATACATTTGTAAGTCAATTGTCTTATTTATTTTAAATATTGACAATCCAATGGATCAAGTTAATACATAGAAATAAGCAGTGTTGTGCAAGTTCAGTTCATACAAAATAAAATGAATAAATTCATGTTCATAGTTCATCAATTCAGTTTTGAACTAGTTCATGTTCAGTTCATTAACAGTTATTTTAGAAAACCAAGGAAAAACAGTGGGAGTGAATATTTCTGTGCTTATTTTTTAAAATGAATCCTCTCCATTACCAGCTGCCCATCACTACCATCTAAAATTGTTGTGGATATTATTTGCACACCTTTTTCATTCATCACAACTAAGGCATTAACTCTATTTAATAAACATGTCACCTGGACCTAAGCATCACTTTAGAAGCACAAAATCTGAACTAGTTCAAGTTCAAGTTCTTTAGTTAGAAATATGTTAAGTTCAGTTCAAAGTTCATAGAAAAATTAACTTGTTCAATGAACTAGTTCTTTTGAACTAGTTCATGCACAACACTGGAAATATGTTTGCTGACTTAAATGTTACCACAAAGATATTTGTACTCAATTTTCCATAGATATGTATTCTGCATAAATATGACTATCAATATAAAAATTGCATTGTATAACATAGCATAGCTTACCTTGGTTCAGTAGGACGACTTCATTCTACAGCCAAGCAGGTGGGTTATATACATGCTCCGTGGGTCATGTGACTCATCGCTGATATCCAATAGGATTTCACTACCTTTAAAACCCGGACCCTTCCTTCCTTGTAATAATGGGCTTCTGGTGCCAATTATGAATTAAAGCGCCTTGGAGTGGAAGAGAAAAGCCATAAAGAGCCCCAACTTCAAATGGAAACTCATTATATCTACAGGGAGAGCAGCACCTGCTGGGACAAGACCTGCATCTCAGAAGTGTTGCAGACTAATCTCTCTCCCAGCCCAGAAAATAAATAGAAGCCCTTTCTAGCGTCAACATTCATAAACTGCATGTTCAGTTAAAATGCTTCAACTTAAACTTGGCCTAATCTTAAAAGATGCCTCAAACTAAGGTTGGTATACTGTGTCCTTCAACAAATCATGTGTATGCGTGTGGCTAACTCAAGTGCATAAAAAAAAAAGCACACAAATACCAAAGCCATAATTTCATAGAATTCACAAATGTAAGCAATTGTTGAATATAATCTAGATTCATGGTATTTTTTCTAAATAAACATTTTAAAATCAGGGATGAAAGGACAAAGGCTGATGTGTAATGGCTTTATGTCCACACAGCAACCAAGGCAGGAATTATTGTCTACACAGCAAAACCTGCTGTTAAACAGCTGGTTTTGCCCCTATAAAAACTGCCATCTTGAAAAACCTCTGCTGTAAAAAATGTCATACTGTACCTCATTGGTAAACCAAGGCAGACATGTAGGTTTTACAACATTAAAGTTTATTAGCAAATCAATTAATGCATTGCTAAAATATTCATTCCTACAACAAGCGAAGCAAAACCATCCAAAAAACATCCAACACTTAACATCGCACGTCAATGTTCCATACACTGCTTTCAAAATACATATTTACACGCATCAACGTTATCCCAAATCTAATGACAGAAGAGCTAGGATCGTGGAAAGTCCAAATTGCGTCACTCCAGTACAAGACATACAATTTAAATTTTGCATCAAACAAAACTCATGCACTGCTGCAACACGTCTAGCTCAGCATGAAGCAGCGCACCGGTCAGTTAAAAGTCTGGTGGGGCGGCTGTTAACAGGGCTGTAGTGGCGGTGGGTGGCCACCAGGGAGTGCTGCTCCTCACACAAAGGTGATGCGGGAGCGGCCCTGGTTGACCTGCCACACGTTGAGCTCCTCGTACTCCTCCAGCGCCTCCTGGAACTGGGCGGGGGTGAAGCCGCGCGTCACGCAGCGCTGCTCAGCGTCCGCCATGCGCACCACACCGCCCGCCCCCCCGCGGCCTCCCTGGCCCTCGGTGGCCAGCTCCCTCAGCAGGGAGAAGATGACGTCGGCCGGCCGCTGCGTCCTGGAGGAGCAGAGAGAGAGATCAACGAGGAGAACAAGAGAGCGAGGAGAACGAGAGAGCGAGAGAACGAGAGAGAGAGAGAGAGGTCAGCGAGGAGAGAGGTCAGCGAGGAGGAGGAGCCAGGGACTGCATCACTGACTGGCTCAGCAGTGCCACAGGCAGGAGGCCCTGAATTGCATCATCACTAGTAGGAGCTGGCTGCAGGGAGCTGGCTGCAGGGAGCTGGCTGCAGGGAGCTGGCTGCCATTAAATTAGCAGATCTTGGACATCTTGCCAACCAAAAATAAAAAAAGACTGATTGCTGTGCAATTGAAATAATCAATGTAGTTAGTTGGAGTGAATAAACCATTAGATTTAGTTTACCACCGGGTGCATCAGTGCGTAGTCCTATAGTAGGGTCTGACTAATACCTGGGTCAATATTCAATCCAGTAAAGTGAAGTAGAGAAAATAAGAGGCTTTAGTAGATGTAGGTTAAGGTGAAATCACCAATTAAAATCAATAAATCCAATGCAAATTTGACAATATATGCAAACCGGTAGATAACCTGAGTTACTAACTACTGATGGGTCCTTTATGATGAAGAGGTTAACCGTTACTAACTACTGATCACTTGTCCTGGGTGGATGCTCTTAACACTCTCTCCAACCCAAAGCAGTTTTAATAGCAGCTGCTGGCGTCTGACCCTCCCTGCCTGCATGCTATAAACAGTTCCTGTCTGCGTGCTATAAACACTTCCTGTCTGCGTGCTATAAACACTTCCTGTCTGCACGCTATAAACACCGCGTCCACTGCTTCATTAGCACCGAGACATCCCCCAGCAACGTTTACGCGTGACAGCGAGCCGATTGGCTGAAGCATTAGCATCCATTGAACGCAAACCATTAAAAAGCAAAGAGGCTTTAACGACTTCCTCTTAGAACAGCTGCTGTCATAAAGCCGCGTGGGTCAGACGGGCCGACGGCCGCGGGCGACCAAGGGAAAGGCTCCCAGTGTGGGAACATGCGTCACAAGTCTACACGCTTTACTATATTCTACCGTCTCAGATAACCTAAGGAGTTGTAATGATGGTAACCCATGGCCCGCCTCCTCATTGGTTTAGACTGCGTTTTGTGATGAATTTAACGAGAACAATGGAAGAGAACGCAGGTTTAAGAAGTAGAGGCAGTTTGAAGGGCTTTGGTTGTTTGCGCGAGCACACAAATAAAGTGTGAACAGGAAGCGTTTGACTCCGCCGTCTAGAAACTTGCACCTTGGGTTGAACCTACTTATACACTTGTCTTCACTAGGCTGTATGAGGCGAGTCCAAGGGAGGTTTAAGCTTCTCCAGCACTTCTAGAACATTGCCTTTTCCATACACAACGACTGTACTAAAAGTATAACAAAGAGTTATAGCCATGGAGATAATACACCCCACTCCTTCATGGAACTCCTGGTCCAAAACACTGATTTTATTTTTAAAAATCAAAAACACGGTCTCTCTAGAGTTTGTCCATTCTGGGCTACTGTAGCAACATGGCCGCCGCTCCCCATGTAGATATAAAGCGCTCGTTCTCATTATAAACCATTACAACCATTATGGTACTAGATCGGCTACGCTCTACACAGTGCCCCTCTAAGGTCATCAGCCCCGGGCCTCATGCCAGGCCATGAAGCCAGACCCCAGAGGTGCACCACCACTACTGACCTGGTGCTACCGGACTTGTCCGTCTGCAGTGAGTCCTTGGACATCTCCATCAGCCGCATGGCCTCGTTCACGTCCTCCTTCCCCACCACGTCCTCGTTGCGGAGACGTGCCTGAAAAACAGAGTGACCGGAGGGTCAGATCCCAGAACTCGACGGCGGGTTAAAACCATCAGGGGTGACAAGACACCTAACTAACACCTAGACACTATCACGCTCCACTCTGCCGGGCTGCGCTGTGCCGGCACTGTCAGACCGAGACAAGTGCAATGCCCTCTGGGAAGGCTGGCAATTGCCCAAGTCTCCGCCTCTCAACACCGGCAAGTCTCTCAGAGGTTCAACACACGCACACAAGATCCCAGCGGCCACGTGGACTGCAGGGCGTTGGGTCTCGCCTCGGTCAGTTTTGCATGGGTTTGCACAGCGGCTCTGAAGCACACAGGCTGACTGCCCACCCTGCAAAGCTGACCGGAGCCGACACATCTCAACCATGGTCACTCTCCTGGTTTCATGAACTGTAACTGCAGTCAAACCAGGGTCACTCTCCTGGTTTCATGAACTGTAACTGCAGTCAAACTTTCAGTCCCTGATGTTTGCTTGAATGCCAGGCGAAAGAGAACATTGATAAACACTTTGTTTCTTATGGTTTGTTTTGAAGTCAGGTAAGTGGTCTTTGCTTACGGAGACCAAAAACAGCAGTACACCCCTAGTGGACGTTCAGACGTAGAACAGGGCCAACCCATGTGCCTTAAGTGCTGGTTTTGCAGTAGGAAGAGTGACTCTTCTACCTGCACAAACAGCACTTTTGACACCAAGGAGCAAATCAACACTGATGACGCTTCCAACCGTCTAGGACTTAACTGTAGACGTTAACGAGAGGATCACAGATGTTTGAGGTATGCTGATGGGGGTCACCCTGGTCAACTCGAGGACTTGAGTGCCAGCGTTTGAGATAAGTGCTTACACTGCGGTAGGCCAGGTATCAATACTACCTGCACTATAAGCACTTTAGCAAACACTTCACCGAACTACAGCGACCAGTCAACAGCGTCCAGACCAATTCGAACTCAGCAGGATGGCGTGCATAATGGCATAACCCTAACTACATTTCGGCAAAACTAAATCTTAAAGGGGTCCTATTATGGCCTTTTTTGCTGTACTCATAGAATTGATTTACAACAATAAAGGGTTGTTGAGCACATTATTTTTTCTCCTACTTTTATGAGTATTACAACCCCTATGTGAAACATCCAGTTGCTGAGGCAGTTAGTTATGTGAAGGCATACATTCACAACCAAGAAAACACCTTCTAACTTTGAGACCATTTGTTAGCACTTTGAGATCATTTGTTTGATGTAAAGTGTGTTATAAATAAAATGTATTATCCAAAACTTTACTTGAGTAGCAAAATCTGTTCTTCTGGCTGAATCATCTGATGACGCTCTCCCATTGACTCCCAGCAAAAGTACAAGCTTACGTAGCCGCGTACCGGAGGTAAATGAAAGCACAAGCCGTTTCTAGGCAGCTCAGCTCAGTCATTTACTCCCCCTTGTGGTATTGTGACTTTGCCAACCATTAATATACCCCAAAACATATGAAAAAAGCAATAGAAGGAAAAAAAAAAGAAAAGCATAATAGGACCCCTATTAATAATGAAAACATAATAAAACCATTTTCTTAATAAACAACAGGAGTCATCTGTTGGGCCCCTAAAGGGAGCGAGAGGAGCTCACCAGTGCAGTGGACAGGCGGAGGATGGAGAGCAGGGTACGGGCGGAGGTGAAGGTGGTGTCCTTGCTGACGCGCGCCTCCTTCCTCATCTCCACGTAGGCTGCGGTGATGTACTCCGCCAGGTCCTGAGGCACCACGGGCTGCCGCGTCTGGCAGCGGGCCACGTAGCGCCTGGGGAGAAACACCAGACGCTCAATACACAGAACCGTGGCCAAGACACACCGACACAGACAATGGGCGGCAGTAGCTCAGGCGGTAGAGCGGGTTGGCTTGTAACCGCAAGGTTGCTGGTTCGATCCCCGGCTCTTTGTGTGGAGGTGTCCCTGAGCAAGGCACCTCACCCTAACTGCTCCTGACGAGCTGGCTGTCCGCCGGCGTGGTTGACTCCGCCGTCGGTGTGTGAATGTGTGCCTGAATGTCAATATTGTAAATCGCTTTGGATAAAAGCGCAATATAAATGCAGTCCGTTTACCATTAGACTGTCAATTGAGGTCTTAGAGCACCCCCCCCCGCCGAGCGCCCCCGCTCACCTCATGAGCTTCATGTCGATGGGGGTGAAGTGGGTGGGCGGCTGCCGGCAGTGCTGGTGCACGTAGGTGATGTGCTGGGCGAGCCGCAGGTCGGCCTCGGCGTCCGGCTTGTCCTGGATCAGCCACAGCAGGTCGAATCGGGACAGCAGCGCCGCGGGCAGCTGGATGTTCTGCTCCAGGGTCTTGCGGGGGTTGTAGCGGCCGTAGGCCGGGTTAGCGGCTGCCAGGATGGAGCAGCGGGCATTGAGGGAGGTCATGATGCCCGCCTGGAGGGAGAGACCAAGAGGTCAGACGTGAAATAAGATATGTGTTGACATAATCTGATACTTTTGGAAATACACAGAATTATTCAACCATTTAATGGTGAATGAATACTGCAAAACTCGAATTTCCAAACTGGAAACTCTCAAAGAGCCTGCAAGGCCCTTCCAGCACGGATCGGTTCCCTCCTGGCAGAGAAGAAGTCAAAGCTCCGTTACCTTGGCGATGGAGATGGTCTGCTGCTCCATCACTTCGTGGATGGCTGTGCGGTCGGCGTCAGCCATCTTGTCGAACTCGTCGATGCAGCAGACGCCCTGGTCAGCCAGCACCAGAGCCCCGCCCTCCAGGGTCATCTCCCCCGTCAGGGGGTCCTTCATGACGGCTGCCGTCAGCCCCACCCCGGAGGAGCCGCGGCCGGTGGTGTACTGGCCTGAGGGAGACACAGGGGGGCGCCAGTCAGCAGGTGAGACACAGGGGGGCGCCAGTCAGCAGGTGAGACACAGGGGGGCGCCAGTCAGCAGGTGAGACACAGGGGGGCGGCCAGTCAGCAGGTGAGACACAGGGGGGCGGCCAGTCAGCAGGTGAGACACAGGGGGGCGGCCAGTCAGCAGGTGAGACACAGGGGGGCGCCAGTCAGCAGGTGAGACACAGGGGGGCGCCAGTCAGCAGGTGAGACACAGGGGGGCGGCCAGTCAGCAGGTGAGACACAGGGGGGCGGCCAGTCAGCAGGTGAGACACAGGGGGGCGGCCAGTCAGCAGGTGAGACACAGGGGGGGGGCCAGTCAGCAGGTGAGACACAGGGGGGGCGCCAGTCAGCAGGTGAGACACAGGGGGGCGGCCAGTCAGCAGGTGAGACACAGGGGGGCGGCCAGTCAGCAGGTGAGACACAGGGGGGCGGCCAGTCAGCAGGTGAGACACAGGGGGGCGGCCAGTCAGCAGGTGAGACACAGGGGGGCGCCAGTCAGCAGGTGAGACACAGGGGGGCGCCAGTCAGCAGGTGAGACACAGGGGGGCGGCCAGTCAGCAGGTGAGACACAGGGGGGGGGCCAGTCAGCAGGTGAGACACAGGGGGGGGGCCAGTCAGCAGGTGAGACACAGGGGGGGGGCCAGTCAGCAGGTGAGACACAGGGGGGGGGCCAGTCAGCAGGTGAGACACAGGGGGGGGGCCAGTCAGCAGGTGAGACACAGGGGGGGGGCCAGTCAGCAGGTGAGACACAGGGGGGGGGCCAGTCAGCAGGTGAGACACAGGGGGGCCAGTCAGCAGGTGAGACACAGGGGGGCCAGTCAGCAGGTGAGACACAGGGGGGCCAGTCAGCAGGTGAGACACAGGGGGGCCAGTCAGCAGGTGAGACACAGGGGGGCCAGTCAGCAGGTGAGACACCGGGGGGCCAGTCAGCAGGTGAGACACCGGGGGGCCAGTCAGCAGGTGAGACACCGGGGGCCAGTCAGCAGGTGAGACACCGGGGGCCAGTGAGCAGGCGACTCGTTTACCGCTTCACCAGTAGCAGCCGGCTGAGTGAGGCGTTGTGCTAGAGGCCATGATTCAATACACATTACATTTGCATTTAGCAAACGCGTCGTCCAAAGTGACAACCATTGATACACATTCACACACTGACTGCGGCGTCAACCATGCAAGGAGACCGTCAGCATGTCAGGAGCAGCGAGGGCGAGTCGTCAGGCACACCTCGACACTCGCAACCTTCCGGTTACAGGTGAGCCTGCTCCAGCTCCTGAGCTACTGCTGCCCACGTTCCAACGCAAAACAAACCATGACGACCATTTCATTTTATATTTAAACGCTGAATTGTGGGCAGTGGGTTGGACCATAAAAAGGTCAGACCAGCCAGTCGTTGATGAAGCCTAACTTACTGCGAGGCGCCAGGCGGTCGATGTAACCGAGCAGCTGTGACTTGGCCACACCAGGATCTCCCATCAGACAGATGTTGATGGTTCCTGGAAACAAGTAAAATAAAAACCTAAATATGTGCACACAATGCATTACACAGACATAAGGTGCCTTCTAGATTGTCAGTGCATTGACGTACAGAGAGCACTCAACACATAACCTTGAGTCACTTGCTAGTTTCAAATCATTTACGGGCATATGTCTCCACCATATGTCTCGAGCGTTACAATATCGAATATCAAGTATATTTGATCAACATTTCTTTCCACAGTTGCAGAGCATTTGTAATGTAATGCATGTTCCCCGGTGTTGGTAAAGTTCCTCTCACTGGACATTACCTCTGATCTTCATGCCTTTGGGGGCCTGCTGCACCCCACCTACGAGCAGCAGGAGCAGGGCCTTCTTGACGTCCTCGTGGCCATAGATCTCCGGGGCGATGGAGCCTGACAGCTTCTCATAAAACCCATCGGCTGCAAAACACAGTACAGAGTACATTGAAGTCGAGGAACCATCCTGTGGTTGACCTCTAGCTTTGGGTCCAGAGACAAAGTGGTGTAAACAAACGCTACATTTCTTAAATGGGCGTCTAGACAGCAATGCCTGTCAGGGATTAATAAAGCGCATCACATCTGAAGACAAGTACCAGTGATTTCACGCATCTCCTCCTCAGACAAATCCCCGGTCCCCAGCTCGTCATCCTCCGTTTTGTTCATGAGTGTGATGCCGTGTGCCTCCAGGTACGTCTCTGACAGAAGGCCCTGGGGACAGGACGATGCCATCAGTCACACAACCAAGTCAACAATTAAACAGGGGCTTTTGACCACCAGGGGTGATGAATTAGTCAGGACAAAGCACTTCAAAACATTAGAGTATGCAGCATCATACCCAGTGGACTGAAGCAACAAGCTGATCCACCAAGCACACATCTGGGTGGACAGGCCCATGTGTGACATCACCATAGGGTCAATTTACAAATACAAACCAGGTGTGATATGGGCCCTTTGAATACATTTCCCTCCCAGTGTAGAATCTCTTGCTTCAGTGGTATAGCTGCCGAAAGATCCTTCGCCCCCACCTCCCCATGCACCAGTTCTGCAGCTACTTCCCATAGAGTAACCAGCGCCAACAACACAAAATAAGCATGAAACAAGAGGTTGTCGAGCCCGTACCTGGACGGCCTGTTTGAAGCCGGTACGCAGCAGGGGCAGGAAGACCCCGGTGATGGCGACGTGGTCACCAGGCTGTGTCACGCGTGTGTTCTCCCCGCGGGCATACACCGCCATGCTCCTGGGGATGTTGCCCACGGGCACCTGGTCACTCTGCAGCCACACAGGAGAGAGGAGTCATGCACCTATAGGTACTTTTTTTATTGTAATTTGAATATTCTTTTGAAATTCTTCGTCATCTCAAATTATTTCACTGTTTTGTAATTCTGCTGTGGTGACACGCAAATATCCCATCTGGGCATAATAAAGTAAATCCTTTTCTCCTTCTGCAGCAAAAAGCATCTTCAATTCTCCTCTATTGACGGCCCTTACGTGCTCCTGAATGCGAAGCTCCTGGAACTTGACAAACTTTGAGCCTCTGGTCTGCAGGTAGAGGCGGCCCCCGGACTTGTTTGTCACGCACTCCTGGCCGGGGCACATGATGAGGGGCATGAAGGTGGGGGACTGGATCTGGAGGAAGACAACAGGGTTGTTAGGGATATGACCTGTACCCACACAGAGACAATGATTATGAGGGCCTCTACTTGCACATAACACTAATGCAGATACATTTGACACATATTTTGCGCTTATTGTGGAAACCGGCATGACATTTTTGCCGCGTAGTGCACATGGGCCTGAGATGCAGTATGATGTGATCGTTTACTGAGGTTGCCATTACGTGTCCAGATGGGAAGCACTGGTCTTACTGGCTGATAGGTCTCAGCACCGCACTGGTCGCAGGTGTAGGTAGCAACAGCCATCATGGGCTTGACCTCGGTGGCTCGGGTCACAATGCCTCGAACTGAGACAAGCTGGCCGATACTGTCGGCACGTACGTCCCGGACAACCTTGGGCTTGGACGTTCCGGGGGTCTTGAAGTACACCTCGCTGTGGATAGAAAAACGAGAAGTTTTAAGTTATGTTTAAAGGGCCCCTATTTCATATGCATGGATTACCAGCCTACCCACTGGTGAAATCACTAGTGGGAGGGTCCAAAATGATGTATGACAGGTAAAATACCCAACTGGAGCCCTGGTTAACTCCACTAAGGAGTGGATCTTTCCATCATACATCTGTGTGGACCCTACCACTTGTGAGGTCACTAGAGGACAATTGAATTAACTGTTGGAAAAGCGGACTTACAATCGTCTCATTAGCTCAGCGGGGTACTGGTTGCGAGCATCCCTGGTGTCTGCCGGGTCACGACCCCTCTGTTCCATCATCAACCTGTGTTCAATGTACACATCCAGCGAGTCTCTGGCAACAATCTGAGGGAAACAAAGTGCTAGTTTACTGAAAGTAAGTATTTTTAAATACTGCACTGTAGATTCACTACACTATAAAATTGAAACATGCATCTGGTTTGGTAAAGAACAAATCCTGCCACCACTTGCCCCTCCCATCCACCTCTCTCCCATGAGCCCCCCTATATCACTTACATCTCTCTCCCATGTGCCCCCCTATATCACTCACATCTCTCTCCCTGTACTCTGGCAGCAGCTCATGGATGCTGTCAGCGAACAGGCCGGTGTAGCGCTTGGCGTTCTCACAGATGCTCTCCACCAGCTCCGGGTCTTCCACGGCAACATCATCCAGGTCCACATGCAGCGCAACCTGCTCCCTGTGTGCAAGGGCCACCTGCACACCCCCACAGAGACATGATTAACATCAGTACTACTTCATTACATTTAACACTTTAATTTGTTCAATCCAACTATGAATGCAGTATTTGGTTAATTTAAGTTTAAAAAAAAAGAACTACATGGAGATCTATGTAGATTCTATTTTTGGGCCAACTGACGAAATTATTATAAAGCTAATTTAACTCAATTCTCATTATGACTACCAACTTGAAACATACACCTAATTTCTTAGTTTTGAATATACTCACAAGCTGGGCTCCATATTTAAACACCTTCTTGCCGTTGTCATCCTCAGAGTAAAATTCCTGAAGGAACTTCTTGCATTTCTCTGTAAAAAAGAAATCCAGACACAAACAATCACAATTAACCCGACTGGAATTCAGTTACCCATGCGTGTTTTATTTTTTACATTGCCAAACATTAACTATGTAGTTATCGCATATAAAAGGCCCTTCAGAAAATACTGGATCCACAATAACACCAGCAGCGGGCCTACAGACTGTCCCACCGTCGACCCCTTTCTCAGGTAACACGGCACACTAATATCGATGAGTCACCGTTGCTTACTGTAATTACTTGCACAATGTAAAGCGTGCTTGGATGTTATTAAAAGGAAAAATAATCTCAGTTTAAGACGTGCGATTGAAATAATTTTCGGGAATAAACCAAACGGTTACGAGTGTAAACATAACGAGCGTTGCACTCAGTTCAGAGTCCATTTTTAGAAAAGCAAAAATATACCTACTTATCGTAAAAAGAATAAGTCCCAATATTCATGATACATTGAACACACGAAATAGTTAACCCGCAGGTAAATAAAATGAGCTTTTACCCGGACAGGAGCCAAGTGTCTACATGTTGAATACATGTTTTCCTATGCTCGGGGATGTTATTGTAAACAAAGCAGCACATGGCTCTGCGCCTTGTCACCCAGAAACCCTTCGCGATCCCTGCGCTGATAAACTAGTCCCGTTGAAACTTCTCCAAATTTCAGAAAACCGCCTTTATACTGATGCAACCAGGGTTATATTTATTCCTTACGTTGTTGAGTCTTATTTAATCAAGACATCGTTTAAAGTGGACGGTATATTCCACACCTAACAAAACTAGCTCAATAGCCAAGATGTGGACCAACATGTAGTAATGGCAGCCAGCCAACCCGACCTGCTAACGCTAGAAGGGGAAGCTATCGCTAGGTAGCAGCACAGCTGAGAGTGAATACGAAGCTCATGGTCGACAGCTCTGCTTAGCCTCTACTGATGTGAGGCATGTGTTGGTGCGGTTCCTGGGAAGCTACGGCTGGCCTGTAGTTATACAATAATCGCTTTGCAAGGACAACGGGAAGCTAGCGCTAGACGGCTATCTCAAGAGGAAGCTACCGCTAGGCGGCTAGGACAATAAATAGGAAGTTCGACCAAACAACAGGACTCAAGAAAACACGTTTGGTTATTCGTTATGTGGTGGAGTGCGTTATGTGGTGGAGTGCGATGCAGTCTGATGCACTCCGCGGTCCGCGTGGACGCGGTCGACGAGGGACTCCGCGCGCTGCGGACCACGTGCCGCCGACTGGCGCGCGCTCCTTTGTTTCCAGAGCCCATCCGGGTCTCCGGGAAACCCGACAACAGATGACGCTTAACTTCAAAGTTAGTCAACTTAACTTCCAAATAATATTCTACGATATAGTGATAAACGATACCAGTGCTATTTAATAGACATAGTAATAGACAACTCCCAACTGTGAAGATACGATTTACTCAAGGGTAAAACTTATCCAAGAAAACAAGATATCGCCTTCAACTGGCCATTTCCTGCATAAACACACACGGGTCAAGCGGAGTGTAGCCGGTCTTAACGAGGTGGTTTGTACAATATAAATATGAATATAATTCTGGATCGCATTTAGACCCATCGAGAATGGACAAGTCCTCAATCTCCGGCAACTTGTTGCAGCCGTGAAACAAATGAGCTCGTTCAATGAAAACGTAACATTACCTTTTTCCGCGGAATAATCCTTCGGAGCCATGGTCACTGGTCCTTACAGAAACCGGACAGCTAAATCAGAGAAAGCAACTAAGTCACTAAATTAAAAAATATAGTTTACAAGCGAACGGTACTATTATTCATTCACTTGGTCCTCCTCGGCAGATCTCTGCTCTCGTTGCAAAAACTGGCGCGAGTCTGACGTCTTAGCGGACCAATCAAAATGACTGCTGGGACTTCTGGAGGTGTGCCCTCACTGTGGCGCGAAAGTTGCGGTCGTAGCCCTGTCACGTGATTTAAATACGTCCTGTGCTGTGGCGCGAAAGTCAGCAATTGGCTAAAATAGTGAGTGCGTTCATATCCTGGTCAAAAGGTTATGAACAACAATAATCAACGTGTTTTTGTGCAGCGTCATTTATAAACATTAATAACAGGGAAGAATGTTTCAAAGTTATATTTAATCAATATGTGAATAACTTCAAAAGACAGCAAAATGCAGATTAACATGAAACATAAATCACTGCCACTGCGGAAGGCCTCGTTTAATTAAACTCAACATAGTGCAAATTCAATCACAAACCAAACAAATATAGCATGTACACCCCCCCAAAATGGAACAATACATAACACAGGGGAGAAGCCATGACAAGGGCATTATATATATATATATATATATATATATTTTTTTTTTTTTAACAATTAAGAAGCCAATTGCATTTGGAAACAACAAAACTAAGAACCACCTTCTCCTAGAAAACCCCAGATCTCTTAATGATGCAGACAGACTTTAGACATTTGTACCATGTCCATTTGATGTAAAGAACAATGGAGCTTAATCCCTTAAAACGTATAGAAACTGATGAACTGACAGCAGGAGTTCTGGGTTGAACTCAGTCAAACAGATCCTCCAGCACACTGGCTGAGGTTTGGCGGGTGGAAGGCTGGAGAGAGATGGGAAAGATATAGAAATGAAATGAGTCATTATTTCTCTTTAATAGACATTTGAAGAGCTTTTGTTTCATTGTACTATTGTTCTTCCATCTCACCAGAGTATAGCCGGAGTCTGGCTCCGAGCTACTATCAAAGTCCTCAACGTGAGGCTGGTCCTCCGACCGGCCCTCCTCTATCAGAGACAGCCTGCAGACACGCACATCAGTCAGGGTTCATGATGGGAAATTCTGGAAAATCTATTATAAAATGTTCTACTATTATAAAAAAATGACTTTGTATCCAGAGTGGCTTACAGTAAATCCAGATAGTCATTCAGTACTGCTTCCCATTGTCATGCTTACACACTGGCAGTCCTTTGGATTAAAGTGTATGCTAATTGACTAAATGGGGAAACAGCAGATAGTCATATTTGTTGTAGCCCCTCAAAACTGCTGTGTTCGACAGCAGTTTGTTAGCTTAGCAAGCAAACACAGCAATTTGATGTGTCTGGTGTAAAGTCACAGGGGCCTTTACAGGGTGAGGTGTGTCTGGTGTAAAGTCACAGGGGCCTTTACAGGGTGAGGTGTGTCTGGTGTAAAGTCACAGGGGCCTTTACAGGGTGAGGTGTGTCTCCAGGTCCGCTGGCGACCGCTGGGGGGCGGGGCTGGGGAGGCTGGAGGAGGAATGGCGATGGACTTTACTCCTTACTTTACGCATCCGAGGCCTGCTGGGAAACACAGCAGTACACAACAACGGTGGAGCCATACATCTTCACCTGGTCGGTAGAATCCCTCCGTGAGCCGTGTACATCAGTTAACAGACGCATTGAAACACTTGTTACAGACGCAAGCAAGAACAAGCCCCACTATAACATAGTATTTTTTAGTTTTATCAAAGAATTTGGTCGTCCCTATCCACACTCTCCCTGGGGACCTGGAACCCAGGTCACTCATGAGGTGTAAAACCAGCAGAGGACTCTGACCTGCTGGAGAACTCCTCCTCAGACAGTGGTGCAGAGCGGACGCCCTCCTCCTCCTCCTCCTCCTGCTTCTCCTCGGCTGGACGCGTCCCGTCGAGCCCCATCACCATGGTGGAGCTGAAGGGCGGTGTGGGCAGGTCGCTATGGATACTGCTGCTGTCCAGCCCCGCCCCTCCCCGGGTGCTGGACAGCAAGTCTAGTAGAGAGGGATGGAGAGAGTGTGTTTCTATTGTGTGTGTGTGTGTGTGTGTGTGTGTGTGTGTGTGTGTGTGTGTGTGTGTGTGTGTCAGAGTTGTTTTTCTTATTAAAAAAAAAAATAATAAAAAAAAAATAATGTACAAGCAATACTACACAATAATACATCTTATCAATGATTCACAGAACATTTTCAGATACACTTTCATACAGAGACACGAGTTCATCACTGTGTCTGTGGTGTTTATACAGACAGACACAAGTTCATCACTGTCTGTGGTCTTTATACAGACAGAGACACGCGTTCATCACTGTGTCTGTGGTCTTTATACAGACAGAGACACGCGTTCATCACTGTGTCTGTGGTCTTTATACAGACAGAGACACGCGTTCATCACTGTGTCTGTGGTCTTTATACAGACAGAGACACGCGTTCATCACTGTGTCTGAGGTGTTTATACAGACAGAGACACGCGTTCATCACTGTGTCTGTGGTCTTTATACAGACAGAGACACGCGTTCATCACTGTGTCTGTGGTCCCTCTCACTGTGCTGGTTGGTCTTCCTGCGTTTAGCCAGGGAGGTGGTGGACTGTGAGCGCAGGCTGTGTCTCCTGTAGGCCGTCAACTCCTCCTCCTCCACCTCTTCCTCCACCTCTTCCTCCTCCTCTCGAGGCCTGGCCGTGGCACGACCCTCTAAGGAGCGCTGGTACATTCTGACCGGTGGCCAGCAGGGGGCAGCAGCGGGGCACTCTGCCTTCAGGAAGGAAACCCTGGCAGTGGGACAAAGAGCAGGAGAACCTTTGTTTAACAGCCGGCATTTTTTACACAGACAAAAGTACTGTGTAGCACACACATGTCAAAGTGTGTGTGTGTGTGTGTGTGTGTGTGTGTGTGTGTGGACCCCTCACAGCTGGGTGCGGTCCTGACGGATGAGTTTGAAGCTGAACTCGCAGAGGACCTCCAGGAAGTTGAGGTTGGGTGGCTGGCCCCTCCCCTCCTCGTGGTCCCGGAGGGCAAAGCGGATGCCATCCCTAACACCCACCCAACCACACCAACACACCCACCCAACCACACCCACACCAACACACCCACCCAACCACACCAACACACCCACCCAACCACACCCACACCAACACACCCACCCCCACATCAACACACCCACCCAACCACACCCACCCCAACACACCCACCCCCACACCAACACACCCCCACACCAACACCCCCACCCCCACACCAACACACCCACCCAACCACACCCACACCAACACCCCCACACACAGACAACCACACACAGACACAGTCGCCAGGGTTAGGAGACTTGGTAGTTAAATTTCCCACTTAGGCCGCGACAATGGCATCCACACAAATATGCACCCTAACACACATTGTGTTCCTTTATTATTGTAAGGAGGAACTAACCTACCTTCAACACTAGTGTTTGTAAGGTCTGAGACATGCAGATAACACCATCATAAGTATTTATCTATAATAACTATAATAATAGTTATAAGTAGACCCCCAAATTCATAAGGAAGCGACTATCGATGTGTTATAATGACAAGCAATATAATTGGCTCATTGATGGATTGAGGATCAACTGAGGATCATTTAAAAGCTTATTTAGTATAGAAGTACAAAACACATCCTTAATAGGGAAGGTGATGGAGGTGGTTACTGGAGCAGACAGAGGACTGTGTGGGCAGGTGCTGCTCACGTGTGCAGGGAGACCAAGGGCTTGCGGATCCTAAGCAGGTCAATGCCAAAGCTCAGAGCTAGCTTTTTGGCAAGGTCTCTGATCCTTGCCAGCTCCTCCTTACTGCTGCCTGTGGACACCACCTCCGAGAACAACTAAACACACAAGAACACACACAAACATACAGTCACATAAACACAAACACAAATACACACACACACACACAAACATACACAGTCACATAAACACAAACACACACAAACATACATACAGTCACATATACACACACACACACTGGTAGAGAGAACCTCTACCAGCTCAATGTGATTTTCTCCCGATTAACTTCAAAGAAAAGGAACCCGGTTCCTTATGTAAGAGAAAGACATTCTCTTACATAAGGGAACAAAACGCTCACCTTGAATATCACTGTTGTTTACTCCAATATATTGAAACGCCTCTTCATAGACCAGGGCTACACACACACACACACACACACACACACACACACACACACACACACACACACACACCTGTTGCAGACACATGCAGACGGTCTTGGCACTCTGCACGGTGCTGATCTGACGGCTCTTGCTCAGAGTCTCTTTAATGATGTCTCCAAAGTCCTTGTAATACTGTAGGAAGCAAGCCAACACATACTATTGAATACTAGCCACGTACAGTGACTCCAGATACATAGGTAGGGGTAAGAGCTTTTATGGTAATAATCGGTAGAGGTAGATATCAATGATAGGAGCACTGGCATCAAGGACATCAGTAATAAAAATGAGTTCAAATATTCTGCAACTCATCTTCTCTATGCCCACTTGAGATACACCTCCACAACACCACCCAGCCTTCACCTTGAAGTAGTGTTTGAAGACGTCTGTGGCTGCGCTGAGGTCCAGCACGCCATAGATCACCAGTTTGCAGTATCCCGCCAGCAGGTTGCGCTTGTGTTGGAGGGCGCCCATCATCCTTTTCTCCTCTTGCTCCTCATCCCCTACAGCAGACATGGAGGAGATGGAGGACCATCAGCAGAGACTCATTGATGCTCTGCCTTAAGGCGGCACGATTCAAACCGCCACATGATGCTATGCTTGGACAGTAACTGTAGTCCTGCTATTCAATAAGACACCACTTTAACATAAATGGTTGGTGGCAACAACACTGTTAGTGTGGAATTAAATGTACCCTAAAGAGAAAGCTTGAATACCGTACAGAATCAACAGAGTTAGTTGAAATACTGTCTTGGATTTCTGTGAACAAATAGCTGCTGAAATAATACTGAAATAATACACCTCCCTGAATTCAGCATAGAGCCATCTAGAGCTCAAATAAAGAATGACTTTCACCTTTAGCACAGATATACTGTAAATGGGACCATTGGGAATGTTTTATTAAAGTTGTGTTAAATAGTACATAGTACTTATTCCCCAGACTAAAACTAGGGCCTAGAGGTGTGGAATCTGCTCTGTGGATGGTCTACCGTCAGGGGGGTCGTCCTGGGGGTCGTCCGTGAAGATGTAGTCGATGAGGTAGGCAGCCATCTCGGAGCGCAGGGGGTCGGAGGGAGGCAGGGCCAGCGCATGGAGGGCGGGCTGGGAGCGCACAGAGCGGGCGCTGTACACCAGCAGCAGGTCACACAGCAGCACAAAGGCCTGAGGGACAGCGGCATTGCAGAGGCAGTGGACACATCACAATCATACACCATTTACTAGTACAAAGTGCTGTCCGACGAAACGGTGAAATGCTGTAAATGTGTGGGAAATATAGAACAAGAATGAACTCTCTTTTTTTGGGTAGTGTACAAGCCCAAGCATTTATTAAGCACAAGCATTTATTCATTCACCACAGCCTTAGTCCCATCAAACCATGACTCTATATTCTGGCATAAATAGAGTTTAACGTTTGTCGGGGCAATGACTCCAATAGCATAACATTAAAATCTGGCGATTATTTGCAATGACAACAACAAACTTATGTAAACTAAACTATGTAAGGGATAATGTATAGAACACTGGTCATTATCAGGAAATAAGCCCCGACAGGGCGAACCAGACACCGGCACGAAGCAGAGGTGTCTTGCTTCGCCCTGAAGGGGCTTATTTTCGATAATGACCGGCGACGTTCTATACATTATCCCGCTTATTACACGGCTACTTGCCAAAATGAAAAAATAACTTATAACACGGTGTGTCTTTTTACAATTCATTTGTTACCAGCATTCGTAGTGTTGATGAGCAGAGAAATAGTCCGCCAAAGCCGTTGATGTCGCTTAGCAACCGAATACGCTGGGGTTGATAAGTTACCAGACTACTTGCGAAGTGATACGGTAGATGTGAATAAATCCACTTTCCTTGACAGCGGTTATTATATGCTTAGCAACGGTCATTTTTGAAAAATGATTGAGTCGGGAAGTCGGGAAGGCCCATGCAAGTGAACGGAGCGTTCCACAGCATTGAGAAGAGCCATGTAATAAATTAGTTGAAGGTATGTGATGTGAATAATAACAGTGGGTTAATCTGTTTTCTTTTGTGTTATCTATTGGTAATTATTCAGATTTGAACAGGAAGCATGTTAAACTGTAAGATTCCGATTTGCGGTACACTTTGATGCAACTCTTCGTTGGTTCAGCTCTACTTTTAGACAGTGGACTGTGGAACATTGTAGTCTTGTGTCATGATAGTCAGAATAGACCGTTACAGTCATTTAAAGTTACTTTATAAGAGGGGGGGTTTTGTAGTGTGTGTTATATGGAGGAAGACGACGCAGGTGCCAGACCAACTCCCTGACTCCTACCTGGTCTCTGATCTCAGCCAGGCCTGACGTCAGACATCTCTGACTCACGCTGCAGAAGGAGCGCACTGCCTGCTTCAGGCGCAGCACCTCCGTCTGCCAGGAGAGAGACAGAGGAGGAGGCATAAGGAGGCAGACATTTTTCTTTGGCCTTTTACGATCAATAAGTGGGTGGGCCTGAGGTCCACCCACTCAAAAACAACTTTTCCTTTCATATTTTACTGCAAAACATTTTCTGTTTTCGGCATGGAAAGGAAAAGTTTGGTGTTCCGACTCCTGGCCAAAAGGTCCAAGCCTTGAATCCCAGTCAACCCGTAGTCATCCCCCTTAGCTTTTATCTGGATAAAATGCAAGTAGCTTTAGAAGAGTACCCCCTTTAGATAATAGGAAAACATCCCATTATCTTATGAGCACAACAGCCTGTGGGTAATTAGGTTGAAGATAACACTAATTAGAGACGGGTGAGATGGTATGGCGCACGGATGCATAACTGTGAAAGACAGACTGGAAGGTGAGAGAACTGTGGGGTGGGGGGGGGGGGGGGAGATAATAAATAAGTAGGAAGATTTGAGGAGATAACTAGGGAGAGGGAGAGCGATGAAGACAAGAGGATGTATGACTATAAAGAGGGATAGAGAGAGAGAGCATGACATAACAAGAGTGAGAGTTACAGAACCGGGGGAGTGAATAAAAGAATAGCGAGAACACGAGCAATGCTGTGGGGGGCTTGGATGCACTCCAACAGATTGTGGTGATAATTGCCAACTGTCCACACAGCTGGTGGGATATTGAGGGAGGGAGGCGGGAGGAGACACGCGTGAGGCAGCCAGCACCAGAGACTGGCCCCATAAGAGAGTTAATCACACACACAATGACAAAGCTAAGTCTACCACACCGGCCCCCTGGGATACAAGTTAAGCAGACCAGTCTAGCACTGATCTGAAGCAAGATGCATAATAATGTGGGCTAGCATATTTAAGCACTTAACAAAGAGAAGGCAGTGTTTTTAGGCCACTGAACGACGTCTGCTTTGTTTTCAATAAATTAAACTTGAGTCAACATGAAGCGGTGAGGCAAGTAAAGCCATAAGGCATGTTTGAAATTAGCTCATGCATTTGTTTAATTCTTCATGAGTGACAATACCCACTCATGAAGTGGGTGGGAATAACCCTAAAAAACAGAAGGAAATTGGGCAACTCTCTGATCACAGCCAATGAATCCTACGGATATTCCACTAAACCAACTTGGAGACAGGTTTGAAGACATCTTTGTGTTTCATAATGAGAGGAGGACCTCAGTGGGTGTGGAGCTCAACATCCGGACTTTGTCCCACATCAGCTGGAACGAAACATACTTCAGAGCAGGTACCATGAGCTGAAAACACAACCAGGAGCCCTGTCAGCTTCACACACACTAGTGATAAACACACTAGTAACATTCTCTAATGAAGCAACACATCACTTCCTTAAATCAACTGTATGTGCACGTGTGTGTGCGTGGCATACCTCCTTCTCAAGGGTTAGGGACTCGACCCCATGCTTCAGCAGCTGAATGCAGGGCTCGAACAGCTCACAGCTCTTCAAATCCCGGGCACTGGGGAGGCCACACGTGTGCACACACACACCCAAGTGCCCATGCATCCAAGCACACAAAAACTTGTGAGAAATACACTGACCGCTGTACGTATTTCCTAAAGACTATAGTCCACAGCCCATACAGCCCCCGTCTGCTTCCCTACCTGCTGAAGGCTGCGATCCTCTTCAATGCCATGGATGCGCTGTACACGTCTTCTTCATCAGCTGTGCCCTGGGGACACACTCAACACTCTTATGTGTTCACCATCAAATCAAGCTCACCCAGGTGATGAAGTCAAGAGAAGCTTAAATACCAGGCCTCAACTACACAAAAAAAATATCTGAAGCGTTTTCTTTATATAACTTTTCTTGAAAAGAAACGAAAAGTGGATTGAGGGAACGTTATAAGTCAGATCATTTATAGTCATCAAATACTGGAACATTTTAGGAAATGACTATCTAATAGTTGCTCAATGCAGGCTATTAGGACAAGAGGGACATGGATAATCAAAAACATTATCAGTGGTTAGTCCTATACCAAACAGTTGTCTTTTGGTGCCTAAGCAGGGAGAGAATTGCGTGTGGTCCCAGCTGAGCATGTCAGCGAGATCCTTGCAGTACAACACACAGTATACTGCTGTCTGTCATGAGCCTCACTTGCAGCACCCCGTCACAGTAGCTGTTGAAGCGCTCGGCCAGCAGGTCCAGCAGCTGGCTGAAAGCCCGGTCGGCGCGCACGGAGAAGGTGTATGCGTCGGAGCAGAGGCCGCAGGCCAGACACGCACACGCCTCCAGCACGCTGCCCTCTGTGTGCTTCTCCACCACGGAGCACACCTGGATCAGCAGGAGGTCCAGGTACTGGCAGGCAGACCGAAAGGCGGCCAGGCAGACAAACAGAGAGGCAGACACAGGGAAGCAGACAGACAAGACAGGCAGGCACAGACACAGGGAGACAGACAGAGGGAGACAGACAGACAGACGCAGGGAGACAGACCGGCAGGCGTACAGACAGATAGACAGGCAGGCCGACAGGCAAGCAGGCAGAAGGAGGGATGGTCAGACCCACAGGCAGACAGCCGGATGGACAAGCATAGGCAGGCGTACAGATTGACAGACAAACATGCAGTAAGCAGGCAGACAGGTGGGAGGTCACAAAAGACGGGCAGAATTATCATGAAATGGGGCCTTTACATGCATAGGCAGGACTACAAATGAGTATATTACCATTGCAGAACAACAAATTACCATTGGGTTGAATGCAGAAATACCATCACCGCTAATTGAACAGAAGAAAATAAACGTGGCATTTAAAAAAACATTGCTACATACACAGTAGACACACACAATTTTTTTCCTGTGAAAGTGGTGTGAAGCCTGAATAATTATTCTAGGCACGACCTGAATAACTGAATAACTGTCTACGCCAGTGTTTGCACATAATGTCCAGCGTCACATGAATCCGCATGTAGTCCACCAAAGGGCACAAATTCAGTGACATTTGGTGATCTTTTTAATGTGTAGAGGATGTGTCGTAAAACATATGTGAGGTATCACCCCAACTGGTCTATCATGAATAGTTGTTTTTACACCGCCAAATATACCATCTTATGCACGCCTTTTTCGCGGCACGGTCCTGCCCGAGGTAAATTGCCTGCTTGAGCTAGCACCCCAATTTACCCTCCCGGGCCCTACACACATTGGTGGTTGATTTTCATGTAAATGAGATTAGACGCTCCGCAGTTCCGGGGGGGCTTGGGTAGAGGTGTTGCTGCTCTGTCTCTACAACAGAGACAACACAGCGATATCAACATGAGTCGTTCTGGAGAGACGGTGAAATCCGCGAGCTGCTGACCATCATGGGAGAGAACTTGATGCAGTCGCATAATGCATTAAACTAAGACATTGAAAGATGGTGCGATCTACAAGAAAGATGCAGAGGAACTGTCCTTTACAAGGCTTTTGTCGGGATAAAAAACAAGTGGTCAGCAAAATATAGAATATGCCGGCGTTTTTGCACTTGTAAAATAGTTAATCGCGTTTGTAGCCTACACTCAGACGTGAACTCATTCTTGCATGATGCGGGTGTCTTCATTCATAAAAAAATCAAAACATTTGGGAGAATGCTAATTATATGTCTAGACTTGCCTTCTCCAGTAAACCAAGAAAGCCCGCGCCGTGACGAACGGGGGATTTTACCCCTTCGGTTTTACACAGGCAACTTGAGATAAGACTGTGAAGGTGCCGGGCATGCCAAGCTGCGACCGAACCGGCTTGGCAGTGTAAAAAGGCCTAGTGATACAAAGTACAGGCACAGTGGCAGACTATGTAGGTGACCGAAGGTGACATAGAGACTAGGGCTGGGCGATCGAATTTCAAATTTTTAATCGAATTTTGATCGCGATTTCGATTTCAGAGTGAAACGATCACCAAACTAATATAATTGAGTTGAAACGATTAAAAAAAATATATATATATATATATATATATTTTTTTTTTCAATAGAAATTGCACAACAGCTGGATTCATATCTGGACTTTATTTTCTATTTGACCATTCTGTGTATATTTTTAAGGGGAAATTTCGAAGTTCTCATTTACAAAGTGTTTTTTTTGGAGAGAAATTATGAATAAATGCATCATGTTTTCAAACTCAAAAGTAATCGTTTGAATAATCGAGATTTCAATATTGACCAAAATAATCGTGATTATGATTTTTTTCCATAATCGAGCAGCCCTAATAGAGACCCATGGTGTGCCAACTGAACAATGGCTACTCAAAGTATAATTCAGGCTTAGAGCTGCAAGGATTAAATATTCATAATAAAAAATAATTAATTATCGATTCAGAATTTTTTATCCAATTTTGATAATCAAATTAATCATAGAAGACGTTTATTAACTACAAATACCAAACATTTGCTGCTTACTACTACAGAAAATTATATAATTCAATATGCCTACTTGTGAGGGGCATTTGCTATTATTAATAGTAATTTACAGACTTGATTCATTTTTTAATCTGAAAAGATAACTGTTAAATGAATGGACTAGGTGCAGCCCTAAGCATAAGCCCATCTCTATCCACACAGGCTGGAAAGTCACCTTTTCCAGCCTCTTGGCACTGCTGTACGTCTCCAGGTCAAAGTAGAGGGGAACCTGCAGAAGGAGGCTCACTTTGTCCACATCTGCCGAGTACTGGAACGGCCGCAGGAGCATTAGATTAGAGCCCTTTAACCCACAGCAGCACACATCTTTACCTGGGAAATACTATTACTTGCACAGTACTACAGTAAGTAAAAGGCAACAATATTATGCTTTTCATAACAAAACATACAAGGACTGAATGATACGGTTTTCTTCCCAGTCCTTAGCAACAACGATAGGGTAGGTGGGTGGTACCTTGGCCAGCAGCTGAGGCATCAGAGGGATGAAGTGAGAGGAGAGCCGTCTCTTGTCCTGAATCTGGATCTTCTTATTTTTCATGCTCAGCATCTGACACACACACACACACACACACACACACACACACAACAGCTCTGGGTTTAGAAGTATTCAAAATTTTATATATATATATAAGGTTCAATTTATCTAAGAGCTTGAAAACATAAACCGGAGGAAGGATTGCAAGTAATGGTGTATGGTATGTATGTATGTATAATGCTGTGTATGGGTGAGAGTCTGCATGTGATTGAGTGAGTGAGTGAGTTAGTGAGTGAAAAAGTGAGAGAGTTTGCATGTGTGTTTATTTGTTTCTTTGCCTCTCGGCCCTCACCCTCTTGCCCTGCACTCTCCCCACAGGAGGGATAGCCTGGGCGGCCCGTCTGACAGTACACAGCATGAGTTCCAAGAGGGCCCCTTCCTCCTGATACGACAGGCCTTCAATTACACCGAGAGTGGAAGAGAGGCAGAGAGAGGGAACAAAAGATAATAACCAGGGACAGAGGGACACAACACAATAATAAACACAATGTCAAAATTAAAATAAGAATAAGATGAGATAGTGTGTTGTTGGAAGAAGTGAAATAGAGATCTCCAAGCATGGATACCTCAAATATACTTTATCAATGATTCCTTGCATAAACATGGGCTGGAGGTGGAACATTTTACATGTGAGCAAACCAAGGCCAGTCTCCGCTCACAGGCTGCATCCACTACAGGTCTACAGAGAAGAAGAGCAGTGTGGTTTACCCTGTCCATGCTCAAACTCCTGCAGCAGAAGAGACGTCATAGTCTCCCAGTCCCGGAACTCCAAGCCGGCCACGGCCCATAAGCTGTCCACCAGGTAGGCTCCGTGGTCATGGCACTAGGGAAGGAGTAAAGGACACAAGGAAATTAATTAAATGTTCCTGTTGACGTCCAACAGCATGTCCCCCATTTTGACGATTAACCTAACATCTGCATTGAGAATATTAAGCCAGAAAAGTAATAGGGGTGAAACATGAATTGAACATAAAAATTAAGACTTGAACATGAACTTATTTCATTGTTAATTGGAAAGTCTAGTATCCAATCAGATATAAACAATACAAAAGCAAATACAAAGAAGCATATTCAACTACACAAAAAACATATGGTACAACAACAGGTCATCTAATGTATATAGATCTTTACAATATGGTATTTAGATGAAAAACTATAAAGATGCCAAACCTTTTAGAACCAGTAGGTTAGCCAGGCCTATATAAAGATCATGCGCCCAGAGGTACCTCGCTCTGCAGGAAGAAGGTGATAAGGACGTTGAAGAAGGCTTCCCTAGGACTCATCGTTTTAGACTGCTCTTCACGGAACACTAGAGTCTTCAGCCTGACACACACATACACACACGCACAATACACAGACATATTGGATCATGAACAATACCAGCATGGAAGGCTAAATGCAGATGTAGTGTTTTTGGCCATGGTTGCTAAACATATCTCAACAAACATAAAAAAAGATTAAAAAGCAGACATCATTTTTTTATTAGGTTTTGGCCATAGGAAATTAAGACTTAGATTTGACAACAGCGCAGTCTAGGCACAGCTCAATTAACAAGCCAGGCCATTCCTTGGGGATCATGGTATGGTTGTGTAGAGGCTGGAGGATGGAGGATTACTTGTGGTAAAGGAAAGATCCAGCAGCGGCAGCCAGGCCTTGGTGTGAAGCAAACACCAGAGTGTACACATGCGCACATTCCTCCTCCTGCAAGCCTTCTTCTGAAAGCCTAATACACACACAAACCCCCCCACACACACACATGCACGTACATACAGACAAATACATACACACATATGCAGACACACACACCCACACACACATGCACACAATTACTAAGCAGTTAAAGACAGGTGAGTCACCCGTATACGTCAGTGTGAGAGCAGCATGGATCCGTTTTGACACACACAAGCCCCGAGTCATGGGCCGACCTTGGGTTAAGTTAATTGTGTTCATCAAAGACACAAAAGTGTGGTTGTGAACTAGATAACTTTATCCCCAATATCCTATCTAGCGGAGCGCTGAAGAAGTGTGTAACATTTAGAGTATCGTGAAAGGCTAAAGCTACAATGTATTCTTGATTCATGAAAGAGAGACAAGGGGATGGAGAACACACATGCACACAAAAAGGGAAAGGATGTATAGAGACACACTCACTGCTGGATCAACAACAGCAAGTTAACCGCTTCTACGGCTACGTCTGGCTCCTTGTCAAACACCATGGTCAGCATCCTTTCCTAAACACACACACACACACACACACACACACACACACACACACACACACACACACACACACACACACACACACACACACACACACACACACACACACACACACACACACACACAATAACTAGACATCTATCAACTGCAGCACAAAGCAGAGAGGAGGCGTGTGTGAAGAGATACTTATTTTGCAGGAGACAGGCAGACAGACAATCAATAGAAGAGGGACAGTGAGAGACAGAGACAGAGAGAGACAGAGCATTATTAAGCCTTCAAATATGAATAATATAAAATAAAATATTAGAGAAGAAAAGAGAGGAGGAGAAGGAGACATGGGGAAAGGAGGGCAACAACAATAGCTAAAAGAAAGAAAGTAAAAAGCAGAGAGCGGAGAAGGGAGCTGGGAATATGGGGATGAAAGGAGGAGGTTAGGGGAGGTGTAGAAGTCCTGTCCAGAGGGAGAGCTCACTTTGAATCTGCTTGTGAAGAACTCCAGGCGTCCCAGGAAGTCTCTCTCCTTGTACAAGGCCTGCAGGGCGCGCACACACTGCAGACGCACCACACCTTGCTGGAGGGAGCGGAGAACACACACACACACACACACACACACACACACACACACACACTTAAGTGGGCAGAGTGAAATATGCTAATTTTACACATATCCTGGTGGGATGTGAGGAGCGGGCTTTTCATCCCCTGGGACTGCAGCGCATCTGCAAGCCCTGGTAAACACACACACACACACACACACTGGTAAACACACACCCACACACACACTGGTAAACACACACCCAGGGCCTGAAACTGTGGACCTTGTTCCACCTGGACTGCTTTCTACTGGTTATTAGTATTCTACTGGTTATTAGTATTCTACTAGCGTCTCTGCTCCTCATCTTTCTTTTAAGGAGAGACACAAGGTATATTTTCAAACATGACAATATAATGTATACTGTATATAATGTATACTGTATATGTATATACTGTATATGTACATAATGTATACTGTATATGTATATAATGTATACTGTATATGCATAGACATAGCAGTTAAATAATGTCATGATTTTAACTTTTCATGTTTATTCAGATCACTGTGCATTGCTTAATTTCGTATAATATATATAACTTCATACATTTACATGGCACCTTTCAATACAAATAATAAACAAAACAAAAACGGGCATGACAACAGGGAGAGGGAGAAAAAGAAACCATAGAACCAACAAAGAAAGATATCGAAATGTAGTTTGCCTTCTAGTCCCTGTGGTACTGGTTACCTTATCAAACAGGGTCCAGCCCAGGTACTTGAGGTAGCCGTCATTGAGGAAGTTCTCTGGGTCAGTCCTCAGCCACAAGCCCAGCTCCTGGATGCACACGGCCCGGAGGTCCGGCACACAGTCCCGGTAGCGGTGCACAAACACCCCGCGCACCGCAGTGTTGATCAGCGATGTCACTTCCTCTCTGTGTTCCAGCAACTAGTTCCCAAAACATGGTAACACACAAACACGCATGTCCACAGACACCCGCAGACAAACACACGCACAGGTCCGTTTGAGTGGCTCCATAGACAGCAGCAGAGGGGGACTCATGCACAGTATAGCTTAACACACATAAACAGTCAAACATAAAAAAAGTAAAATAACTAACAAATGTCAATGATTGACAATGGAAATAATTGTTAGTAGCAGTGAACTGTTTGTTAGTATATGTGTAAAGTCTATAAGGTACCTACCACCATGTCTACCACCCACTGGGGGCACCCCATGCTACGAATGTATGCACTCTCACAATACTGCAAGAGGCTTTGGATGAAAGCGCACACCAAACTGGTGTATATTTTTATCTAGAACATGCCGAGATGCCCACACAACCGTGCTCCTCAACGGCCTCACATAACACACAAAGGTCCAGTTTTCTCTCTTCTCACACATCAATACAAGACATGCAATAGCCTTCACCTTGAATTCAATATTTCTAAGCCATATCGCAGAAGCAACTGTGAATAGAGACTGATAATCAACAAATATTCTATCCCATGGAGGACAAAGCTCCCAGGGGATCGCATAGAATGATTTTGTGGCTGTGTGCACTACAACACTGCTACAACCCTTACATTTCTCACTGTAATGTAGACAGCGGAAACAGATGGGAGACTCTCAGCTCTGTCATCTAATGCCTTAATTTTAAAAAGTGAAAAAAGGTGTGTGTGTGTGTGTGTGTGTGTCAGGTCATCCTTGTAAAGTGGGTGAGAGAAGAAGAGTGTGAGCGTGGGTGAGTGAGAAAGAGAGTGAGAGAGAGGGGGGAGAGACAAACTGAGTCTTTAAGAGATAGGGAGAGAAAGAGATCGGGATGAGCAATTTAGAGAGTGAGGTTTGGGGGAGAGAAAGAGAGCGAAGGAGGGATATGGTGAGTGAGTTGAAAGAGAAAAAGAGGGATAGAGTGAGAGTGAGAAAGAGGTCCAATCCCAATTCCCCTCCCCTTACCACTCGGTTTTGCACTTTCATGCATAGGGTGTCCCGATTCTCGTTTGGATAGAGGGGTAGGGCCAAGTGAAGGGCTACATGGAGCTTCCAAACTGAGGTTTTTCAATGTCCCACTCAAAACCTCCCACCATGCCTTTGGAATAATCGGATCAGAAGATGGAAGTAAACTTAGTTGTGATGTTAACGCCATCTACAAAAACTAATGACGTATCAGGGTCTTGTAGTGTTGTCCCATTTCAGAGGGGAAGAGCTTAACCACTACCCCTTGTAACTGTTCAGAGGGGCAAGTCGAAAAGCGAGGGGCACTCGAAAATTGTGGTGTGCGGGTAAAGAAATAAGAAATGGGATTGGGCGAGTAAGGAAAAGAGAGACTGAATGACAGGATGGGAGCGGAAAGAGAAAGAGAGGGAGAAAGAGGTCCAAAGTGTGAGATGAGGAGCAGAGTGGGAGACCTCCTTGATGACTGCCTGGAGCTCTTCCAGTCTCTGGGTGGCCTGGTCCTGGGGCGACTTGCTGCTCTCCGTATCGTAGCGCCGCTGGCAGGTCTGCAGCTGAGTGCTGACGGACACCCCCACCTCCACCACCGCGCTGATCATCTTCATGGCTGTTACACCAAACCCATGAGACCACATAAATCTCAATAAAAAATATAATCTCAATCAAGCAACATTTTTATTTTCCTTATTTATTTTCCCTGGGACATATTTGTGTCCAGGGGAGCCAACCAACCGCACACTCTGAAGAACTGGGCCCACCGGAATTGGGATTGCCAATTCATTTAAACAAGAGGAGCTTTCCGAGTGCTCCAGATACAGGTCATCCATGAGAAGGTGGAGATGAGTCATCCTGCCTCATGACCACTACAAACAAACCCAAAACCTGTGTGGTGAGAGTTGAAACCAAACTCACAAGAGACTTCCTGCCCGCGTGGCGACTCACCCAGTAGGGTGCTGGTGTGCCTGAAGGCCCGGACCTGGGAGTCCGAGAGGCCGGTGAGCAGGTCTAGCAGGGAGTTGAAGAGGAAGTCGTCGTACAGGAGGTTGTTCTGGCAGGAGAACACCAGCACCTGCACCAGCTCACACAGTCCAGCCCGGAAGCGCTTCCACTGGGGCCCCAGGGAACTCAGGGGGTAGTGGACCGACTCCTGGCCCGGGAGGAAGACACGGGAGAGAGGGCTGAGGACTACGCCTGCTTCTAGGGGTCTGGCCCATAG
The DNA here is from genome assembly GCF_964030765.1 of Micromesistius poutassou. Taxonomy (NCBI): domain Eukaryota; kingdom Metazoa; phylum Chordata; class Actinopteri; order Gadiformes; family Gadidae; genus Micromesistius; species Micromesistius poutassou. Next base: position 9,117,467 of record NC_140276.1, read on the forward strand.
CGCCTGCTACAGTATAGTACTTTGTTGCTACAAACTGTGGACTCATGTAGCCTTATCATCTTTATAACGATAAGAGCAATAATAAATTGTATCTCTTGTGCTTTTCATGGCACACAAACCATATTTTATTTAATGAGTTTATTCATTTGTATTTCCTTGCGTATATGAAGTCATTTAGAGTTGCTTGAAGATAATGAGATGAAATGTTAAAATGTCAACAAACACCTTGTATTTAGATGCTACTAATTTAACTCCCACCTCTCTAAAGTCTTTGGTCAGCGTGCTGATGATTTCAGCATTCTGCATCTTGTCAAACATCTCCCTGGTCACCACCCCTGCACACACACGACAGAGCGAGGAAGATGTAATACACTGACACTAGTATGATCCACATTGTTAACATGATGACGGTAAATGAAGAATACTGCATATTTGTATTACTTAACAGAATATAACTAGCTAGGGTATGATTTGATGTAGGAATTGGATGAATTCAAAGTCAAAAAGGTTCAGTTCAATTTCCATTGTTAAAAAAGGATAGTCTTGTATCCATCAACTACATTTTTCTGTATAGAACTGGGTGTAATATTTTATCTATGGAATTGAAGTCTGACCATGTACCCTCTTTACCACGCAGTCCTTAGCGAAGGATACAATGTGCTTTCAATAGATAGATTAAAACAGCCTAGCACTGCATTGTTAGTAGCAGGGAGCTCAATCATGAAGGACTGATCGATTGCTTCACTGAAATCAGGAAGATAATCCTTTGAACTCTGACCCCGATGTGCTCCTTTCATCTCTTCACCCCTGACCTTTGCATCCACAGCACTGAGTGATGAAGTTGACGAGCACGAGAAGCCCCGCCTTCCGGTCCTGCTTGTAGCTGTCAATCCACTCATCCACAATAGTCTGTAGACGGACAGCAGTAAGGCAGCCAATAAGGTTGGGTTAGGGTTGTGTGGTTATTGGATGTATCAGTTAGCAGCGGTCTCACCCGTTGGTCCCATTAACTCCCTATTCAAATAATGCAGAAGGCTCTGATGAAGGCTCTGGCTCGGATGGCAGTTATAGAAATAGAACGCATCCACAATATACCTCAGCCCAGAACAGAGATAGACGTAATAAAAATGAGGTAACTCAATTCAACTGATAATAGCAAGAGTTATTATGAAAATGTTAACGTGAAAAGGACATTTCACTGCCTTGTTATGTCAGATTTGGCGACTGGATTCTTTCTATAAAATGCATCATTGATTTGTTGCAACATTAAAATGTAACCAGAATTTGTACTCCATCAACTGATTTGATTGATTTGTTCTCTAAATTGTGTTCATGACGATTTTCTTGGCCATATTCTGAACAATCTCTACTTAATAAATGAATAGTTATTATGGGTATTATTCAAAATGATTTAAAAAAAAGATTGTGACCAAGGTATTGAGTTAATGAAGTAAAGTGACAGCTCTATAACCGTGTTGCCAGACACAATACAATTAAATAAATCCCTACATAACTAATGTTATTGCATACTGCCAATTACATAATTCATATTTCTATGACACCAATTGAACCAACTGAAACGTTTTAAGTGCTCGTAAACTAGCAATCAAACTAAGCATGATAGTAATATGATGAGGAAAGAATAGGCCCTCAGGGCAGTGCTATTTCTCAGACCCAACACTGAAGTGACAGCAAACGCCTCGTGGTACAAAGTGGTCTTACACGGCAGCCAGGGGTAACTGCTAAGTTAAGTAAATATCTCTGTAACACAAAACCTAGACATATCTTCAAACTCTGTTGATTTTAATTATTGAAATGTAATACAGTAATAATCTGGCACGTTGCATATTTAACAGCACGACAAAGGTTGGATGGCTGTGGTGTCAATCATTAACAAAATGACCAAATGGAAGCGCTCCTTCCTCTCCGTGGGGTCACATCACTCAGCTCCCGACGGCGCATGATAATCGCTCTCATTGTGGGCTCTTAGAGCCTTATTTCACCCTCATTACTCATGTGTCCGCCCCCTATAACCTCCCCCCCCCCCACACACACACACACACACAAACAGTTTATATAAAATAGTAATAGCTTTATATGTAATCTATTCCCTCACCACTGTGGCACTCTTTCCAGAGCGGATGGCTGCATAGATGTCCTCCGCACGGATAGCCTGGGCCTTCCTCCAACTCCTCACAGGGAGAGGGGCCGGTCTGGGTGTCCCTCGGGAGGGACAGGAGCTTGATATGGGGCTCACCGAGCCTCTGCGCCGCAATTTTTTGAGGGGCTTCAGGGGAGAAAACATGAGCGGGCAACTTGATAAGGGATTAGGATTAAAAGTCAGAAAAATAAGAAATGGCAAGGCGCCATACCCTGTCTCTGCTTTATATAGCAGTCTGGTGAAATTTACCAGGTTGGGCGCAGGCCGCTTCCTCTGCCGCCCAGATTCAAACTGGGACTCAAACTCACTGTCAGGATCACTGGGGCTGCTTTCCATCTCGCCCAAACTACAAAGAAAAATAATAAATTGCATGTTATAAATTATATGTTGAAAGGATGTACCAGTCAAATACAAATTAATTGGCGCTTGAACTAAAATGTTTTAATAACTACAAGCTTCAGTTTACTTCAGTTATTCAAGACACAAATAGTAGGTTATTCATCTAAGACATAGCCTCTAGCTAAATCCAGACATACCTGTCACCATCTGATTCCCGAATTGACTCCATGTTGGTGATGGGGATATATGTGAAATATATATATATATATATATGTATATGAGGAATAAGCCTAAATACCCTAACCCTATTCAGAACGGTTCACCACAGGGGCAACTACGCTAACGTTACACCACACACACACACACACACACACACACACACACACACACGGTAAGAAGGGCGGCTAAGTGGTTAGCATCAAAGTGCGAAAGCAGCTTTATCTTGCAATACAGAGAATAGTTGGACCGCCGATAAGACCTTAAACTTCCTACAACTCAGAACCATGTATGCCGTATCTAAAATGGGTTGCGACCTATTTTGATGTAGTTGGGTCTGACTATAACGCGATTAGTGAAAATCAAAACGTTTTATCGTGTAGGTACGCAGCGGTAAACTCAAGCTAAAACCGCGAAGTTCCTGGACGCTGATTGGATGGATTGCTCAAGCTAAAACCGCGAAGTTCCTGGACGCTGATTGGACGGATTATTATGTACATCATAATATATGATGTACATTCACGTTATATCTTATTATCTATTTTATCTTATATATTTTATTAATATTCTGGGGACACTTCTGTACTCCATCCTACTTGGGAGCCAAACCTACTTATTACTTAAAATCCCTATCGCACACATGGATCGAAGGAGCACACGTTTTTTATTTTGTTCATTTTTTGTGAACAAATTGTATTATTACTTTGGTACATGTATAGGCTTATGGCTATGGTTAATTATATATCTTTATCAGAATGGTTCAATTGCTATTTGGGAAAGATAGTTGTCAATTACGATTCTATACTTAGTTGCCAACCACATGAATTAATCCAATACAAATAAACGTATGTCGGTGTGCTCTATGGTAATCGAGTTTATGTCTGTGCGCGTCTATTAACGTATTTAGGACCCTGAGGTAGTTTCGCCTGCACGACCCCCATGCCGCCGCCCCCTCCACCGCCGGCACCTCACCCTGCTCGGCGGGCTGGTCCAGCCTACTGCACGGTCCATTGTTCGGCGATTGATAGGCTGGCAGCCTGAGAGAGATGAGAGACTGGGGGACGGGAATGCCCCATTCATACTCTACCCACATCTCTACGCATTGTAACTCCATCAGTAAAGGCAGAACTAGATACTGCCGATCTACACATGTAGCCTAAAATCCAGACAAATTTAAAGATAGCGTCTCGGTTTGGGGCCACATGGGATAGATAACCTAATCGCTTTTTGAAATTATTTAGTTTTATTTTTTATTGTAGGCCTATGGACTGAATTGCCCGGAGGCAGTTTTTTTCTTCTTTGGTCACGTTTATTTATCTAGAACACGCACTTCAATCGCTCTGTTCCGCGTCGAAAATGGATTTCCGACTCTCTTTTCACAACGTCCCGCTGTTCGTCATCTCCACGCTCGCTGCCCTGTCGCGGCCCGTGTCAGCGGGGAAGAGTTGCAGCGACACGCGGCAGGTGTATGCAGAGAAAGGCTACAGCACCAATACCGCTCCGCTGACTCAAATCTCCGGTAGGACAGTCTGTACATCTGTACAAGTAATTGTTTTGGATTTCATTCATTCATACTGTTGTCTGATATGTGTGCATGTAGATTCCCGGCTGAAAAAGGGCTAATGTGCAGAATGTAACCACTCAATTGGCATGTTACATAGGGGGAACAAATTGCCAACACCGGTGCAACAAAGAACCTCGCCCCTAATTAGGGGTGTGTTGGAGGCTGTACTGTGTGAGGTCCTACCCATTTGTTCTAGGTCCGCGGTAGTCGCGTTTTCTTTTTAAACAGTATGGGATGAACCGTTGATTTGTGTGGTCTCACCGTGGTTCATATACAAACACATAATTAGTAGTAACAGTATACATACTTACACAATACACTGTATTTGAATAGAAGAGCATGCCAATATGTTTCGTTTCGGATTTGGAGTCTAATATTGTCTGAAAGGTGTGACACACAAGACAGTGTCTAGGTTTTGGGGGTTGCATTAATGAGCATTGTGTTTATGGAAGTCTGTTCCAGGCGGAATCTAGTGATGCTTTACTTTGGTATTAGGGGGTGTACAATATTGATTGATTGTGTGTGTGTGTGTGTGTGTGTGTGTGTGTGTGTGTGTGTGTGTGTGTGTGTGTGTGTGATCTATGCTGAGTCTTGGCTCACTGTCCCGTGGGCCTGGGGAGCAGATGGCCAGGGAACGAGGGATGTGGAGAAGTAGTTCTGAAATGGAAATAGAGGGATAGAAAACCGCTAATAGCAACACACACACACACACACACAGACACACAGACACACACAGACACACAGACACACAGACACACACACACACACACACACAGAAAAAAAGCGGTATATTGAGAATCAGAGAGGGAGTATTTTTGGTTTAAGGTTTATTAAATATAATTTGCCCCAAAATTCCCCCCACCACTCATCTTAATTGCTGTCTGCATGTACCCCGCCTCTTGCTTGACTTTTGCATATCATTACTTTTGACATATCAAGGGCCCAACCCAAGTTGACAAAGAAAGACCGATTGAAAATGCATTATTCATGCAGGCAAATTCTAATTTTCGTCAAAGGTGATTATTTATTTACTTTTTTCTTCTTTTAATCACAGTAACATAGAAAATGAACATAGGGTACTGATGATGAACATCTTATTTAAGTCTATTACCATACTTACATACCATCATTATTAACCACACAATATCAACCACTAACCACCTCATCATGATGACATTTATCAAGGTATAAGATATATACATACAAGATATATATATATACAAGATATAAGGTGAACTATCAAGGTAAGATATAAGGTGAACTATCAAGGTAAGATATAAGGTGAACTATCAAGGTCAGATATAAGGTGAAATCAATCCCAGACGGGATTAATGGGAGAACTTTGGTTAATGACTGTGATTAATTGGTGGATGACTATGATTGGTTAATGACTTTGATTAATTGGTGAATGACTGTGATTGGTTAATGACTGTGATTAATTGGTGAATGACTGTGATTGGTTAATGACTGTGATTAATTGGTGAATGACTGTGATTGGTTAATGACTGTGATTAATTGGTTAATGACTGTGATCGGTTAACAGCAGTGCACTCCATTCCATCTGATGGGTTGTGGCTGATTGTTGCTCATTTCCTATTGGTCCAGGTGAGCACCTGCGGCTCTGTCCGCAGGACTACACCTGCTGTTCGAGTCAGATGGAGGAGACTCTGTCCCTGCAGAGTGAGAGAGACTACCTCAAAGCCATCGAAGACACCAGCCAGTTCCTCGCCACCACCTTCACCCAGAGACACCGCAAGTTTGACGGTGAGACGAGGCCCCAGCAAACAAGCTAATGGGCCGTATTTAACCTCTCACTCTCTCTCCATCCGTGGACAATCTGATCACAAATGGAGGCAGATTATTTTCTCATGCTTGGCTGAGTGGTACTTTGTTTGACTCCCAGCTGAAAGGTTCTGTTTGATCGTAATATCCAGTAGCATCACTGAGCAAGATCCCTAACTCTTCTTAAAGAGATTGATAATTGCTCATGAATGAAGCTGACAGGTGCTTTTAGTTCTTTGCTGATATTCAGCATAATTATGCTGATATTCAGCATAATTCTTCCCATAGCTCTGAATTATATTGTCATTTTTGTTTTGGTGTTCCACCTCTTTTCCTTTATGTAACTGAACTAATGAATCATTGAAGTAAACTGAGAAAGTAGGAGACTGCATGTGTCCTAAATAAAGACGTGACTAATACATTTAAATGTGAGTATATTAAGGTGGGATTTACAGATAGACAGGAGCTTATGTAACCATCACACTGGGCTTTTAAACCAGGCCGAGCGCAGCGCCTACACAGAACGAAACTGTCTTGTGAATGAGAGGTGTAGGGGCGTGGGTGGTTGCATCTGGAGCTAACATCTATAACCCTGCCTGTTTTTTTGTGTCTCTCAAGAGTTCTTCAAGGAGATCATAGACCTGTCGGAGAAGTCCATGAACCAGATGTTTACCAAGACGTACGGAAGACTGTTCACCCAGAACGTCCGTGTGTTCCAGGAACTGTTTTCAGAACTTCGCAAATACTATTCCGGTGGGTTGAGTTGTTTTGTTCTTTACATTGGAAACAGATCATGGTGTAGAATGGTAGATCCACAGCTCTACTCGATGTAATGGTTTGACTTTTTGCAGACAGAATTGAAGAAATAAAAGCTTGGGAATCTACAGATGCCATATGTCATACTCTATTTCACATCCCTGTTGCTTGTTTTGGCTCAACGGCAGCGACTTGGCACGCCCAGGCCCGGTCTGTGCATATAGCTTAGTCTACCATCTCATCGTTGTGGAAAGGCGCTTTCATCTGGGTGCAAGGTAGAAACCGTAGATGAGGATAACTTTGCTTATTAAGTATCGGACTACCAGTGGAGGAAACAGGAATCCTCATGATAACATGATAGCCGGAAAATTAATAATTAAATTAAAATCACCTCCAACAGCCTACTGATTAAAACACTTAAATGTTGTACATTTTGTTATATTATATGTAATTGCTTGAAAATCTGAGAACTGGATTGGATTGCATATATCATACTCACAAAATATAGCATATTCCAAATTCCCCATCTGGGGTCTCATCTTGTATTGAATGGTTTTGTCCACAGGGGGCAGCGTAAGCCTATCAGAGGTCCTGTCAGACTTCTGGTCCAGCCTGGTGGAGCTGGTGTTCTCCCTGGTCAACCCCCAGTACCAGTTCAACGACGACTACCTGGAGTGCGTCACCAAACACGCAGAGCAGCTGCAGCCGTTTGGTGACATGCCCCGCAAGCTACGCGTTCAAGTATGTACCTCGAAACCAATGATGAGAAGTGTTTGGCGCACAAAGGCACGGTAAACCTAGTCAAAACAAAACCAAGGACAAATGGAACCAAACTTCAAATCAAAACCTAACCGATCTGAATTTATTTTGTGTGGCTGTGTTGTTAAGGCAGCAAACTTTGATTTGAAAACACAAATTCATCCACTCTTGAAATTGAGTGAGTTTTGGTTTTGCTCTGAAAACCGAAACATGAACAAAACAAAAGAAAAAACAACAGTGCAGCTTTAAGTTGTTAATGAGTGTTCTTTCTTTGTGGAATTCCCAGGTCTCCAGAGCCTTCATCGCGGCCAGGGCCCTCTCTCAAGGCCTGGCCACCGGTCGCGACATCGTCAACAAAGCCACCAAGGTGACTGATCCTCCTCTTCCTCCTCCTCCTTCATCCTCCTCCTCCTCCGTCCTTCTCCTCCTCCTCCGTCCTCCTCCTCCTTCATCCTCTTCCTCCTCCTGCGTCCTCCTCTTCCTCCTCCTCTTCCTCCTCCTCCATCCTCCTCCTCCACCTGCGTCCTCCTCTTCCTCCTCCTCCTCCTCCTCCTCCGCTGCTGGTGCTCACATATTTTGTATCTTTGTGTCGTGGAAAAATTGATCGTAACTGTAATATCCAATTATATAAACCTTGAATGTATAATTACTCACAAACTTTTTTTTTACTTACTGAAAAGGAATTTGTATTCTCCTTGGACCTAGAGATACCTCACTTTCTTTCTCTCATTGAAAGCTGTTGAGATAGTTTGAATTTGCACTGTAGCCACGAGGTCTGATCTGAGGCCAATCGACTGACTTCTCTGTAGATTCCTTTAGCTGTCTTGCAGCCTTGCAGACATGTCCACTTGTCCACCCTGTAGTGGATTGCAATTTAACCTGGTCTCTCCTGCCATGGCTGACTTCAGCCGTGACCAATCCTAACCTCAACACGATGGTCCCTCCCCCTCACCTTTGTTTCCTACTGCACACAATGGGAAAGTTTCACTACAAGAATCATGTCCACCCATTGTCTCTCTCTTGTTTTGCTGCGAGTATCTTCCCATGATCATGCTCTAAAATTAAATCACATACTTTGCTCTCCGAAGTAAAAAAAAAAAGTTATTCTTCATCACTTTGCTATTGTCCACCCTGTTTTGATGTCGGTCATTGTGTGTTTTCTAGTTGAGCGCTGGTTCAGAGTGTGCGCGTGCCCTGATGCGGCAGTGGTACTGCCCGCTGTGCCGGGGCGTGCCCACGCTGCGGCCCTGCCACTCGCTGTGCCTCAACGTGATGAAGGGCTGCCTCGCCAACCAGGCCGACCTCGACACCGAGTGGAACAACTTTGTCGGTGGGCACGTGCGAGGGAGAGAGTGGGGGGACGCAACGTGCACGCTAGTTAGGATAAAGAGGCTGTCTATCTTGTGGGATCGGATAGATGTTTTATGTTTATATCGGTTTTATATTTTGGCATCAGTGTAGCTGCCGATTGGTGGGGACACGAAAGGTCACATGACATTCTTGATTTCATGAGGATGTGATTTAGTTATGGTCCAGAAAACACTGCATTGTTCCCTCATAACTTGTGATGAGCGTGATCACAAGTTTGTTATTGATCTCTCTCTCTCTCTACTTACCTACCTACCCATCTTACAGCAAGAGGCCTCACCCCCTACCAGGCTGCTCCTAATTGAAAAGCATTTTCAAATTGAGACTAAACAATGAGAGTAGTCGGCTACAAGGCCTAAACCGTTCAAGTAATGAGTGACCTTGGGTCGACTTCTCATGTTGCTCCCCATCTCCCTCCTGCCAGATGCCTTGTACCAGGTGTCTGAGAAGCTGGAGGGTCCGTTCAACATGGAGCTGGCCGCTGAGTCCATCTCTGTCAAGGTGTCGGAGGCCATCATGCACATGCAGGAGAACAGCGTCAGCATCTCCACCAAGGTGAGTCTCGCCGCTCCTCAGAGGAATGGCTGAAAGCAGGAGGTGGTGGGAGTTTAATCAGTGGTCAAGGGGAAAGGCTTTTGATGTTCTAGCTACTATCTCACCTAGAGAAGTTCTGATAGAATAGGATATAGAAAATATTTTTGATGTTACCTTGTCATGTATTGCAATTGCTATTGGGCAGAAACCATCTCCTTCTCCTTCCACCATTTTCTTTGCTGATTTACATTGAGGAAAACATTGAAAGCGATTATCAAAGACACATTTCAAAGAAATTGCAAATCCAAGAACTACACACATATATTCCATTCCGTTTTGTTGATGCAGCAATTTTTGTTAACTATTCAAAATGTAAAAACTTGAAATTAACTTTCTTCTATTTAAATGGAAAGGGAAAATAATTTGACATGCTTCAATGACACTGACAGTATTGGCCACTTCCATGCTAATGAGCTAACAATGCTAGCTCACTGACCACGCTGTGATCAGGTGTTCCAGGGCTGCGGGAGCCCCAGGCCTGCCCCGGCTCGAACCAAGCGCTCCCCCAAGGAGCCGGGTGGGAACCGGAAGCCCTTCCGCACGTACAGCCCAGAGGAGAAGCCCACAACTGCTGCCGGGACCAACCTGGACCGCCTGGTGAGAGGGGCCAGAGAAATATATACTATGTAAAGGAAAGGCGTGAGGGTGTACGGGTTTGCCTGTGGAAGTGGGGGTGGTTTTAAAGTTGACTCAACACTGTAGGGACGAATCGACTGAACGCCAGCTAGCATTCATCTCCACCGCATGCTCAAAGCGTAGAGACTCTTTGATCCAACGTGAGTCACAGCCAGCGTCCTCTCGCCCCCGTCAGGTGACTGAGCTGAAGGAGCGCCTGCGGCCCATGCGGGGCTTCTGGGTGTCTCTCCCACACACCATCTGCAACGACGACAAGATGGCGGCAGACGTCAGCAACGATGACCGCTGCTGGAATGGACAGACCCGGGGGAGGTGTGTGTGTGTGTGTGTGTGTGTGTGTGTGTGTGTGTGTGTGTGTGTGTGTGTGTGTGTGTGTGTGTGTGTGTGTGTGTGTGTGTGTGTGTGGGCAGAGGTATTGATGTGTGAGAAAGCGATGATAGGGGATTCATCAAAACCAATATATTAATATTATCAACCACCAACAACGTACAAGTGATCATGAAATAATGCAAATTATTCAGTTTGATCAATCTGTGTGAACGATGTACATTCATGTTTAATCCTATAGAAAGCATCTAGAAAGCAGCTTGAATCAAGTATTGAAGCCTTTGTTGTTTTGCCGTTTGCTGGCCAGGTACCTGCCAGAGGTGACGGGAGACGGGCTGGTGAGCCAGATCAACAACCCCGAGGTGGAGGTGGACATTGCCAGACCAGATGTCCGGACCAGACAGCTGATCGGTGAGCTCAGGGTGGCCGCCAACAAACTGAGGCACGCGCAGGCCGGACAGGACACAGACTTCATGGACAGTAAGGACTTTCTTATGATTAAAGATGACCAACTGAAATCATCATCATCATCAATCATCTTGTTATATTTAAACAAATAATGTGTTGATAGGATTACAGATAACTCGATGAACCTCTGTCTGTCGCTGTCCTCCGTATTGCAGGTGAGGAAGGCAGTGGCTCTGGGGGCGGAGACGGAGGTGAGAGGTACAATGATGATTGGCCAGGCTATAGGCCTCACTCCCCGCCTTACAACCAACCCCCTCGCAGCCCCTCCTCCATCCCTGCCAAAACCCCGCGTGTGCGAGAACGAAACGGCTCCAAGTGGAATAAGAACAATGGCCATGGAAGAGCGACATCCGGATCCTGCAGGCTCACCTTCTCCCCGCTCTCTCTGTTGTCTTTGATGGTCGCTGTCTCCCCCTTTTGGAGATAACAAGTTATTGCACCTTTGAACACATTGGTCAGGAGTCTGAATGGAATGATGATCTTTTGTCTTAAGCACATGTCTCTTGGAAATAATTTTGCCTATTGGTCACACCAGCAAACACGTGAAACTAATTGACTTTTGTAGGGGTAAGCAATAATTGTTAGCCAGCTAGTTCATAACACTAATAACTAATTACAATTTACCTGGTTATACAGTACCAGTATGTTTTTTCGTGATTGATGCCACATGTACGGATACTGCCAGCTATCTAATTTAATTTAATTTAAAAGATTACATTTGGTAAACTTTGAACTAAGCTGAGGAATTAAATCAGAAATGGAGGATGAAGAAGTGAGGAGTCAGCAAGATTATTTATGTCCACCATTTTAATAGTTGACATAAATTATTTGCAGATATAAATGATGAATATGGACAGACATAACTCAGACGTCATTTATACTAGGCTATATTCCATGTTGTCACCCTAAGGCAATATCCAAAGCAGCTTAATACTTCAGAAGTTATCTCAGCATTTTGAACTACAGTGGGTCATCTATTTAATTCTGTTCTGCTACATATGTAAATGTATTTTTTATTTATTTCGATTTTTGTGATTTGATTGTATTTATTTGCTCATATTTTTATTCTGCTCGGTTTCATGATCAAAGTGTTCTTAAAACTTCCTGAAAAAAGTGTGTGTGTGTGTGTGTGTGTGTGTGTGTCATACCACTGGTGTGTTCTGAAGAGATGAATGGCGTCACAGTGTGTTAGAACATTGAATTATTGGTTTTATATGGACTTTAACAGAATTGAAATTGAAAGTTAACATAGATAATGGTCCTTAATTATTCTATGCAGAATGCAACAAAACCACAAGATGATACCTGAAGCTGTTGGATTTAGATGTTTTCAGAATCGGCCAATAAAGACACAAAACAGCACAATGAGAATACAGATATTGGCAAGGACACTTTCTGTTAAACAGCAACTTAAGAAACGTTTATTTGTGAGGGGGAGGCGAACCGTTTGTTGTCAGCTCATTGTAATAGTGTTCAGCATTCAATTCCAAAAATGAGTAGTGGATTTAGTGTGTTTAATTCTACTAAATCAAATGGATTCATTCAACACACGAAGCAGGTGAATGAATTTAAGAAACATCAAGCTTTTTCTGTAATTGTGAACTTTGATATAATGTTAGAAATGAATTTTTATGTATGTTTTTATAACACCTGACTTTGGAAGGATTTTTATGTAATTCTGAAGGTTCCTGCGAAATGTATGAGGATGTCATTATTACCGTACTGTAAACTGTATTATTTTGCACAATCACATGAGAACCAGTATTCAAACAGCAATGGCACAATAACCCGAGATGCTTGTGACGATCAGACTTTGTTCGTGGCCTCTACATTGTTTTAGGTCCATAGTCCTTTAGATTACAGCCTGTAGCCTGCCGTCGATTCGCTCTTGTACCACATTCCATTATGGGGAATGAATAGCACAACTTTTTCGTGTTGTAAATGTTGTTTGGTATTAAAATGAGCTTTGGAGCTTCATTAAAGAAACATTAGGAAAAGTTTGTCAGTATTTATTTTTTTGTTCCGAGAAGTGATGGGCAAAAATAACCTAACGGACACATTACATTACGAATATAGTCAACTCTGGGCCCAAACCTAACGAACACAACACACCACACATTCAAGAGGGTCAAGATGACCCTCCAGCCCCCCTATCAGTCTGCGGAGAACACTCTGCCACAGCTAGATGGCGAGGACACACATATCACACAGAAAGACAACACAACCCGGAGGCTCAGGGACAAGAGAACCCTCGATAATCCACACAAAGTCTAACACACACACCTGGCTAGGAAAGATACTATAAGTTTCACATGCACCGGATCACGGGTGCTCTTCTGAAACAGAACTTCCACGGAGACGAAGCTCCAGACGACCTCAGCGCTGTTAGGGGACGTAGAATATTCGATCTCTCACGCTTTATGAATCAGTATTACCTTTGCTACTTTACTCAATAAATCCGAGGCCCTCATGCTGACAGACTTTATTACCTCTCCGTCTCATTTTATCTGGTCAAGTAACTAGACAGACTGTTTTTTCCCAACAGAAGATGGTTCATGTTGTTTTGTATATAAATCTTTAAGTCCTGCATACTGACATTAAGCTTCATTTTAAAACATATCACATTGTGTTAATGGAGAACCTTTTCACACACATCTCAGCTGTTTCTGGAGGAAGGCCGAGCTCCGTGAGTGACCAACGACGTGCGTCGCGACCTAGGTCGCATTGGTCGCTGTGTTGGTCTCTCGTCTGGCTGCTTTTGGTCGCTGTGGTCGTTAATCAGTTCATTTGCATGTTATTAACGTTTTTTTCGACAGTTGAAGTACCAGAAATCCATGATCTCTGGCGAAAGCTACCTATAGCTCTTTATTGCTAATATTATTTTAATATTTTTTTTATTTAAGTAGGCCTACAATTTAAAATGATGTAATCGTTGCTGTATCTGTATCAATAAAATCGATTAGTTGTAATTTGTGGCGTAGGCCTATTCAAATAATTTGTTTTGTTAAATGTCATTAAGACTAATAAGATACATTGTGTACAAAGTTCTCAGTTATAGAGTAATATAGTTTAATATAAGTGTAGAAGATGCCAACTAAATGACATAGAAATGCCCCAGTGGTTCAAACAGTGGGTAGTGACGCTACGTCAGCAATCAAGAGATTGCTAGTTCGAGTATCTCCTCAGCCAGATTTATTTTTGCTCTTTTAGTCAAACTTATTGACGCAATCGGCCTCTTTCATTTTAACATTTTAGTATGATAGTATGATAATTATACGACGTAATTAGTCAAGGGGCCAAAACTGATATTAAAACTTTGTCGGACACTTTTTGATACAAGCATACAACCTATCCACTATTAATATTAACTCCTTAACATGTGTTCTGGCCAGGTTGTCAGCTTAGAAAAGTTTTTTTGTCCATTTTAACACTATATTCTTAAAAGTGGTAAAATCGTCGTTTTGGGCAAATGTGCAATATAATCCAATTTATGTGCAAGCATGATCTTTAAAAAAGAATCAATAAATACGACAAGAGTATCATACCACAAGGGGCACTGTTGTGTCAGCACAGCTGTGATTTGGCCTGAGGCAGCAGATCAAGTGAAGATCACAGCAGGTGTCAACAAAAAAAACGTTAATAACATGGAAATTAACTGATTAACGACCGCCCAGAGACTTTGAGGGACCAAAAGCAGCCAGACGAACGACCAACACAGCGACCAATGCGACCAACACAGCGACCACTGCGACCTAGGTCGCAACACACGTCGTTGGTCGCTCACAGAGCTCGGCCCTGCTGGGATATTGTTCTCATCGCGTGCCGGCTGTCTTGTCACGCTATTAAAAACAAATAAACAGCTAATAAAAAACAAATAAATCCCAGCCAACAGTGTTATCTTGTTTATTTTTTGGAGTGTTCCCGTGTAGTATATACTAAAACAAGTTTTCACCCAGGCTCCATGAATATTGGAGCCTTCGGTGAATAATTGTTAAGTAGGCCTATGCACTGATTTCCTCTGGTGGTGGTTGCTGAAATTTCAAATAGTCCTTTTCTTAACATGAAAAGAATCACAACACCCACAACGACAAGGAAAACCGAGTTGAAACCAAGTATTTGACAAAGCAATTCAGAAACATGTGACAGAGTGTCCCTTTATCAGGGCCAGAGCCAGAGTAAATGTGTTAGTAGGGTTAGGGTTAGGGTTAGTAGGGTTAGGGTTAGGGTTAGGGTTAAGGGTTAGGGCTAGGGCTAGGGTTAGGGTTAGGGCTATGTACTAGGGTTAGGGTTAGGGTTAGGGCTATGTACTGTCTCCAAGTGTTCTTCAGCCTTTCCTTACGATGACCCCAAATGTTGCAGTTCTCTAAGATTATATATATATATATATATATATATATATAAGATAATACACTTGGATCTATCTCTGGCACTGGTAGAATCCATGGTGGCATAGCCAGTGAACTATAGGGGCCACCCCCTCCTCCCCAAACTCCATCCTCACCATCTCATCATTGGCTTTAAAAATGAAACACTCCCTTTTCACTCTTGCAACTCCCCACTCCCATGCACCTTCCAAAGCCAGCTTCCCCACATTCTCCCCTTGATGGCCCTTATTTACATATATACTGCATTGCCAGCTTAGATCTTCTGATACCCATGGGGTCTCCCCCATTTCTACAAGTAAGTCTGCGATTGGTGTGGAATGGAAGGCCCCACAGAAGGCCTTTGTAATGCCTTTGCCTGCACTACATCGAGTTTCTTGAGAATTGATTTTGTTGCCGTCCAGTAACACAAACACCCATAATCTATCCTCTGACCATTGCCCTGTAAATCCTTATCTGTGTATCTTGGCCAGCACCCCATAAACTTCCTGATAGCGGCCGCATGATATTTAGAACTTTTCCACACTTGCTCACAATACATGCTTTTTATAAGTCAATCCTTCATCACAAAATACTCCATTAATTAATTAATTTAAACTATTTTACTCTCTCTACTGCCTGCCCATACTTTAATAAACCCTTGACACTTAGTTTTCTTATTGTGAAATACAACATAGAAGAAGAAGTCTGTATGCACAATTCCTATCCCTCGCTGCTTTATCACCAGCCTGCCATGGCACACTAACTCTAGCTTTAGGGTTGTTCTTTAAATGGATGCACTCATATGCACTACTTAATACCATTGAACATGAACTATTGTTCCACTCATATATTGTTTACTCTCGGAGAGCCATCCCCTCTCTCGCCACAATTGACAGGCACTGAAAGTCCCACCCTCTCCCTCGCCAATCACCATCCGGTTTCTGGTTTGAGATGAGAACGCCTACTCTGGGTTGGAGTGGGAGGGACCTATCTAAACAACCAGGAAGCCTCTTCACAGGCTTCTTTATAGTCACATCCTGAGGTAGGCTAACGCTTTATATCTTTATAGTCACAACCTGAGGTAACGCTTTATATCTTTATAGTCACAACCTGAGGTAACGTATCTAATATCTACAAGCTTACAGGTAACGCTTTATATCTAATATCTACAAGCTGACAGGGTAACGCTTTATATCTAATATCTACAAGCTTACAGGTAACGCTTTATATCTAATATCTACAAGCTGACAGGTCAACTGTGCGTTTGGTACTTGGCTTTAGGAGTAATTTGAATTCCGACTGCTGCTTGATGACAAATGTAAAAGTCTTACCTATAATGGATATATTAATGTTACTGTTTGCTAGTATGAAATAAGTACTTGTTATAATAAGCTGTTAAGCGATTGTTATAATAAGCTGGACACATTTAAATCGATGTAACATTTGACAAACGTAAGTGAGTTTTATCTTTATTATCATCTCAACTAAATTATACTTTACCATGTTCTGTAATATTATTACACAACTGGACTGCTGTTGTTGAGTCTATTCTGACATCAGTCACGGAGCTTGCATTATGGTTTTTCAATCTTCTATCCCCCTATTAAACAATTGATTTACACAAATCCATGTAAATACTGGCTGGTTAATGAACTCTCATTTATGATAATACTGAGCTGAAAACATTGATAAGAAAATCATTGAGTGAGGAATGTTTCATAATTAGCCACTTACAATCTCTTGTGTTTGATAGGGTGGAAGATGGACTCCACTGTGTCAGAGACGCGCGGCCTATCACAGACTCACTTCATCTATTGCTGTGGTGCCGTCACAGAGGTTCTCAAGTTTGGCCCGGCTCACCTGAATCATGAACACAAGGTTCTGTTTCTGGTCATCCCTGGTTAGTTAACTCTTATTGTTACATAATGTATTTATTGTCCCGTTAATGTATTTCAGCATAATTTATTAATTATGTTTGTTGTCACTTTTTAAAAAACCTAGTTTATGGCGAATGTCAAGAATCCCAGAATGGAAGTCGCGAATGTCAAGAATGGGAAAAACTATTCAAATGAGGTGGGTGGGTAGGTCTGTCACATGATGCAGTCTAGTAATTCCCATTGGTTGATCGTTATTGAAGTGCATTTTTTTTTTAATTTAAACTGTATAATTGCATTCTATAGTAGAACAATGATAGACAACTGTCTGAGTCATTAAGACGCATATCACACAATTAACATGGAAGCTGAGTTGTCAGAAGAAGCTGGTCCTGAATGTGACTTGCTGTTACTTGCTGTTTCTACAGGTGTATTTATTTATTTATTTATCATAGTAATGCCTGTTTGCTCTTAACTGAACTGTATGTAAGCGTTAACAACCCCATCTGGGGCCAAGTGGACACCATGCCTTACCGTAACCTCATGGTTTGAGATTCATCATCTTGGTTTCACTAGTGAAGCCTTATTGTCTTAAATGTGTCCTGATCAACCAATGGGAATTAGTAGACTTCATCAAACTGACCAGCGTATTTGCATAATTACATATTTTTGACATTCGGAATTCTTGTTATTCCCCATTCTTGACTTTCCAGATTCCCTTTGGCCAAGAAGTAGGCTACAGAAGAAAAAAAATGTGGGAATGCATGCATGCATGGGGCAATATATAAACAAAAACAAAATACACACACACATATATATATATATATATATATACCCTGTTTTGCTGTAAATCATTTCTGTCATACATGCTCTACAACCTGCAGTTTTTAAAGTGCAAAGGTCAGACTTTCAGGAATGTTGTCCACCTCTAACTCCTCAAGGTAACCCTGGAGTCGTGGGTTTCTACAAGACCTTCATGCAGACTCTTCATGCTTCTTTTGGCTATCGACATCCAGTGTGGGCTGTGAGCCATGCTGGCCACTGCCGTCCTCCGGTCTCCATGGACATGGTTGAAGGTAAGGGACCACACATAGTTTTATCCTTGTTCAGAGTATGCATATATGTGCCAGTGGAGTGTGAAATAAGCTCTTTACATCTGTGAAGGTTTACAGCTTGTATACAAATTAGGCCGGGGCAAATTAACACGTTAATTACGCGCTAACCCAATCAGATTTTAACGCCATTAAAACAAATTAAATTAAAACTTTTTTTTTTCACTTTGATTTTGAAAGGTTTTGCCCACAGAATGTCAACATTCATATCAGAAAAAAAAATAGTTTTTAGTTCCACTTACTTTACATTCAATTACACTTGCAGGAAGTGACTGCCTGATTACAATTCCCAAATCTTTGGTGCTGCTTATTTGAATTTAACTACACTTAGTAGTAACTGTTGGTTTACGATTGTACTAATTAACTGCCTGTTTACAATTCCAAAATCGAGTCGAGTTCTGTAAGTTTCATATTCAACCCACACTGAGTGATTCAATAAAACTCCTTCAAGATCACTGGGTCCAGTTTTTGCTTGTTAAGTACATTTGGTATGAATGATGTGTTATTAATGTGTTATTCCTCGTGATGATCTAATTTAACTTCAATTGGAGTGGATTTAAAATAGACTACTATGAGATTAACGCCATTACAACTTTTAATCGTTGCCCAGCCCTAATACAAATGTTTATTTGGTCATCTAAATGGATCACTCCTCCTAGGGGGCTGTCTCACTCCTCCTGCCTCACTCCTCCTAGGGGGCTGCCTCACTCCTCCTAGGGGGCTTTCTCACTCCTCCTGCCTCACTCCTCCTAGGGGACTGTCTCACTCCTCCTGCCTCACTCCTCCTAGGGGGCTTTCTCACTCCTCCTGCCTCACTCCTCCTAGGGGGCTGTCTCACTCCTCCTAGGGGTAAGGGGGAGTGAGGACGCAGGGCGGTGCTGGTGAAGGATGGTTTTTTGTAATGTTTGCAGACAATGCTACATGACGATGGTGCGCTCCCTCTCAGTGTGTTATGGTGGCTGGTTAGGGTCAGGGCTGGTTAGGTGGCTGGTTTGACCTGTGCACAGCCTCACCCAGCCCCGAGTCCACTCAATCTGACTCTGGCCAGGTGAGGCTGCATGAACCAGCCATCATCCACACACACTCCACAATGTTATTCTTGCTTTTGTTCTCTTTTTGTAGATGCCTCTTTCATCGAAGAGGGCGACATATTCGGGATCAATGGACAGATTGAGCACAAACTGGCCTTCCTAAGAAAGCATGTTCCCAAGGAAACGCGCCTGGTTCTGCTCGGTCACTCCATCGGCTGCTATATCATTCTGGATATGATGAAGAGAAATCCTGAGCTCCAGGTTAGTTGAAATTCTGCCATAGAATCACCACATGAATCACCACAGTTTTCACTTCTCGTTCTTCACATTGCAGGAGTGTACAGGTTATAAAAGCCTTCTTGCAATAGCATGCATGCACAAATTAAAATGGGCACCTGAACATAATTTAGTTCATTGTAACATTGGTATAAAGGAGTATTTATATTAGTGCTGCATTAATTGTTTGGCAAATTTAACCGTTAATCTGTTAATCGCAATGAATAATCGTAATACCAATATCTTACAAAATAATCACAATCATTATTTTCGCCAAAATGGACGAAAATAACACTAATATTTCTATCCTAAGTTTTTCAATCAGCCTAGTGCCAATCAGCACAAAGCAACTCTGTGATGGTCAATTCCATCCCCCACAAGTTGATGATTCCATGTAATACATTCCACACTTTAAACTGCATCAGTCCAACTCCAGAGATCAGTCTTTCCATTTCATTAAAAGGGTCTTAGAAGGTAGTGATTATGATGGGTTTTATCCCCCTGGATATAACCATGGAGGATAAAAAAAGTGTTGCATAGCTGTAGAATGTGGAATACATGATCTTTCTAGATAATAACCTTGATCTCCTTCTCCCAGGTCCTGAAGGCTGTCCTGCTCTTCCCCACCATCGAGCGCATGGCCCAGACCCCCCAGGGCCGTATCATGACCCCTGCTCTGTGCCACATGCGCTACATGGCCTACCTGCCACTTTTCCTGCTCTCGCTGCTGCCTGAAAGGCTCAAGACCGCCCTGGTGCAGCTGGCATTTTGCCGCATTCAATCCCTGGACAGTACTGTGGTGGCTCCCACAGTTGAACTGCTTAGCGGAGACTGTGCAGGTTGGTTTTATTAAAAGGAAATTCAAAACCCAGGTAAAGGCTGAAAAATAAAAAGATGTGTTTTTATTTCTCTAGTAATCTATTTTGTCTTTTTCAGCCAATGCTATGTACATGGGTGGTCAGGAAATGAAAGGTGTTTTGGAAAGAGATAACTTGACGATTAAAAATAATTTGAAAAAGGTAAGGGAACCCATTATTTCAGATTGTATGCCTGTGCCAATTTATTTAATTGAAAAACCTGAGTTTAGGGCTAGGTATAAAGGTGCATTATTCAGTATACAATTAGTATACTACTAATTGTGGTGGTCATTCCCCATGCAAGTGTTTTACTGGTATCTTAAGAACAATTGTAGTAATGTAAATAGTGTAGTATTCCTACTTGTGGGACACTGTATGTTACTGATATAATATTAGTAACCATTTCTCCCTTTTCAGCTTGTATTTTACTACGGAGCGGAGGACCACTGGTGTCCTGTCCAGTATTATCATGAGATCAAAAAAGACTTTCCCAGTGGAGACATAAGACTTTGCAGAAATGGCTTCCGCCACGCCTTCGTACTGGACACGGGAAAGGACGTTGCAGGGATGGTTATTGAATGGCTATCCAATGATTTGAGGACATAAGTTGGTTCTTGATGACTCCATGTACCGATCCACTAGGAAAAGCAAACTTCGATGGCATCAATGACTAACTAACTAATGACTAACTAACTCGCCTTAATAGGTTGTTATTTCTAGACTGTGCGGGTAAAAACCAAAAGGAGATTCTAGGACTTGTAAAGCAAGAAGTTTGAGGACTTGAGAGGAGAGTGTTGTTTAAATGCAGTGGTGTATGAATTAATTTATTAAGTTAAGAGAGTTGTAAAGAGAGAGTAGAAGAAAGAACCAAAAAACAAGTGAATCAGTGAAGGAGTGGCTGATGGATGGCAATACCATTCATCAGGACTATGATGATTATGGTAATGTGATAAACCTTGATAGACTGGACTGCCTAAAGAATACTGCCACCAACATTATTACACCAGTCAGCTCCAGCCTTAAGGCAGAGTAACACATTCATTGATTTGGATAGAATACTCTATTTAGCAGTTTTTTATTGTTACTTATTGTACAGTTAAACAGTAAATTGTAAAAACACTAGTTGTCATTGGACTGTCGCACTTTGTATGTACCACCTTGGAAAAAACCTCAATGTCTCATTTGAATATCTCGGGTGTGTGCTCTCCTTAGATGAGATGTCCATAACTCCAGGTGTGGAGCTCCATATGGGAATGGGGGCTATTTGGCAATGTCACACTGCCTGACCACAAAGGGCATGCAACGCATGCACTGGTGTTTATGCTGGCTGGAGCTACAAAACGGTGGAAACAAGTCGTGGCTTACCATTATAGAGGCAATTCCACCAATTCCACCAGCGGCACTAACCCCAATTCCACCAGCATCTGTTGGGCTTCATGTGCTTAACATCACCACAGACATGGTGAGCCCCAATAGAGCAATGTGGAAGTCCTTTGGGGTGACCTTTGACAAGCCATGGATCCATGTTGAGCCAAACCAGCGCCTCCATTTCATGCCTGACGTTCCTCATCTCGTCAAGAACTTGAAGAGTGCCATTACCCGGGGTCATCATCACCATACCACAGGATGTGGTGGAAAAGGAGCAGCTGGCATCCATTTAAGCAGGGGTGGGGAACGTATGGCCTGCCAAAGCCTTTTGTCGGGCCAGCGGATGAAATTTAATTTTTTTAAATGAAAATTTTTTATTGAATAAAATGTTAACAAAGCATATAGCCTAGCCTGGGGTAGCCTAAACAAGTCAGTGTAATTTCTAAATCTAACCATTGATGGCTAGCATGGCATCCGTCAAGAAACAAAAGGTTGATAATGAATGTTGTGTGTGTAAGTTATGTGGTAAGTGAGTTATTTTTATAGGCGTCCTGAAACAAGTTACAAAAAATGATAAGGCCCTTGATGTCAAAAAGGTTCCCCAACCCTGCCTTAAAGGATCTGGTGTCCTTCCAAGAGGGCATGGCACTTAAGCAGGCACCCAATCTGTCCAGAGGTGTCCTGGAGCCTAGCCATTTCGAGAAGATGAAGGTGAGTTCAGCAATGCATGTATTCAGCAAGTCAACAAGTGCTGCCCTGAGGTACATGGTGGGTTGAGGTGCTGCCCTGAGGTACATGGTGGGTTGAGGTACTCCGGTAACGATGGGACCGGAGCCCAGGAGACGATGGACCGGAGCCCAGGTAACAATGGGACCGGAGCCCAGGTAACAATGGGACCGGAGCCCAGGTGACGATGGACCGGAGCCCAGGTAACAATGGGACCGGAGCCCAGGTAACAATGGGACCGGAGCCCAGGTAACAATGGGACCGGAGCCCAGGTGACGATGGACCGGAGCCCAGGTAACAATGGGACCGGAGCCCAGGTGACGACTCCCTTACCCTAACTCTTAACCTCTCCCTTCCTCTAACCCTAACCTCTCCCTTCCTTTAACCCTTAAACTCTCCCTTCCTCTAACCCTAACCTCTCCCTTCCTCTAACCCTTAACCTCTCCCTAAAGGCTGCCCCACACTACACGATTTTTTAATCTTATGCGATTTTTGAGTCGGGAGTACACCACACACATAACGAGAATCGCAGCCGATTTGTTGCTCTCCGATCCTACATAAGATTAGAACACAAGACGGAACACCACACAGGTGTTATCCGATTCTCGGCCGTGTAGGCTACGTCATCCAGCACGAGACAAGAGATCGAGAGACAAGAGATTGTAGATCTAGAGCAGCGGTTCCCAAACTTTTTTTCCTGCGCACCCCCTTTACGTCCCAACCGGGTTGGCGCACCCCCAATCCCCACTTCAAAAAGGAAAAAAAACGCAACAAAGCTTTGTTTTCATCGCCATATAAAGACTCATGTTTAATCATGCGCAAATAACCAGAACACGCATGACAATAACAACATCAACAAATATCCAACAAATAGGACAGCCAAGGGACACGACTGACGTGTGCAAGATCTGCTCATGTGTGATCCGCGCAATAGACGGGCAGACGACCGATCTACATGACCACAAGTGGAGCCTCGCAGAAGTTAATAGAAATGATGATAAACAAAATATCACAGAGCATAGAGCAGGATTGTGAATGTTTACAATGTCTCATGTCAATTTACAATCTGCAAAATGTGTGTGTTGACCGACTTAGGCTACTTTTTTTAGTTAGGATATTGATGCCGCGCGCCTCCTATTTGCAACGGAATTTGTTTAAGATATAAAACCATTTAATTTAACACACGCACTAAAACAGATTTGTTTTTAAATAAATATTTGGAAACGAAAATTGAAAAGTGAGGCGCCGGGGGAGGGGGCATCACGATGGTGACTCTCCATCGTGATGTGATGGCATTATGGAGCACCCTCGGGTCAGCGTGTGTGTGTTTTGCGCGTGTGTTTGTGTGTGCGTGCGTCGCTATTATGTTGACTACACACTCAACATGCCGAAAATATCTTAATAACATGTTGGATAACCCAGATTTTGAGATCGGGTGGTCTTAAGTTTATGAGATTCTATCTTAGAACACTACGGCAGACAGGATAATCTTGGCCGATTTTCGTCCCGATTCGGATGCCATGGGAACGCCACCCCGATTCTCGTAAGGGGCAAATCGGCCACGATATCGGGACATTTATCGTGTAGTGTGGGGTCAGCTTAAAGGCTGCCCCACACTACACGATTTTTTTTATCTTATGCGATTTTTGAGTCGGAGTACACCCCACACTTAACGAGAATCGCAGCCGATTTTTGCTCTCCGATCCGACATAAGATTAGAACACAAGACGGAACACCCCACACTACAGGATAATCTTATCCGATTCTCGGCCGTGTAGGCTACGTCATCCAGCACGAGACAAGAGATCGAGAGACAAGAGATGGTAGATCTAGAGCAGCGGTTCCCAAACTTTTTTTCCTGCGCACCCCCTTTACGTCCCAACCGGGTTGGCGCACCCCCGATCCCCACTTCAAAAAGAAGGAAAAAAACCGCAACAAAGCTTTGTTTTATCGCCATATAGGCCTAAAGACTCATGTTTAATCATGCGCAAATAACCAGAACACGCATGACAATAACAACATCAACAAATATACAACAAATAGGACAGCCAAGGGACACGACTGACGTTGTGTGCAAGATCTGCTCATGTGTGATCGCGCAATAGACGGGCAGACGACCGATCTACATGACCACTTTATGCGCCTCGCAGAAGTTAATAGAAATGATGATAAACAAAATATCACAGAGCATAGAGCAGGATTGTGAACGTTTACAATGTATCATGTCAATTTACAATCTGCAAAATGTGTCTGTGTTAGGATATTGATGCTGCGCGCCTCCTATTTGCAACGGAATTTGTTTAAGATATAAAAACATTTAATTTAACACACACGCACTAAAACAGATATTTTCGTTTTTAAATAAATATTTGGAAACGAAAATTTAAAAGTGAGAATTGAATGCGCTTTGGCATTATGGAGCACCTTCGGGTCAGCGTGTGTGTGTGTTTTGCGTGTGTGTTTGTGTGTGCGTGCGTCGCTATTATGTTGACTACACACTCAACATGCCGAAAATATCTAACATGTTGGATAACCCCGATTTTGAGATCGGGAGGTCTTAAGTTTATGAGATTCTATCTTAGAACACTACGGCAGACAGGATAATCTTGGCCGATTTTCGTCCCGATTCGGCTGCCATGGGAACGCCACCCCGATTCTCGTAAGGGGCAAATCGGCCCCGATATCGGGACATTTATCGTGTAGTGTGGGGTCAGCTTAACGCACTGCATTTAACGTTCAGTAACGATAATCGATAATCGATTACCCCGTTACTGAAAAAATAACGGCGTTATTCCAAACACTAAGTGTTTCATCAAATTGGAGGTGTTTCCCACCGGCATTAAGTTAGTTTAACATTCAACATTCATTTGACATTCAAAATATAAACCTATTATGTGCTTCAACCGTTTGGGTGAACGATGTCAAACCAACTGTGCAACATATAGATTAATATTCCTCATCTGCCACAAGGCTTATTTTTCAAATATATTTCTTCGGCTATTTTTTACAATTAAAATAAATAAATAAACGTATTATACTCCTTGACCTTTTGACCTCATGATGTCAAACCAACTGTATAAGACAGATATGACCATCCCTCATCTGCCACAAGGCTTATTTTTCAAATATATTTCTTCGGCTATTTTTTACAATTAAAATAAATAAATAAACGTATTATGCTCCTTGACCTTTTGACCTCATGATGTCAAACCAACTGTATAAGACAGATATGACCATCCCTCATCTGCCACAAGGCTTATTTTTCAAATATATTTCTTCGGCTATTTTTTACAATTAAAATAAATAAATAAACGTATTATGCTCCTTGACCTTTTGACCTCATGATGTCAAACCAACTGTATAACACAGATATGACCATCCCTCATCTGCCACAAGGCTTATTTTTCAAATATATTTCTTCGGCTATTTTTTACAATTAAAATAAATAAATAAACGTATTATGCTCCTTGACCTTTTGACCTCATGATGTCAAACCAACTGTATAACACAGATATGACCATCCCTCATCTGCCACAAGGCTTATTTTTCAAATATATTTCTTCGGCTATTTTTTACAATAAGGTTTTTACAATTTCACTTCTGCAGAGATTACTGTCAAGATGTTCCTATTGAGACTTTTTTTTCCTGACACAAGTTAAAAGTTGTGCGCAGTCTCCTGTAGTATTCGGCACTCACTCCTGTGACCACAGAATTTGCGAGTTTGCCCTGCGAATATTGTTTGCTGGCCTGAACTGTGTTTAATTTCTCCACAACAACTAACAGCCATTCCTTTGGTGGGCCAATGCAGACTGTAGATCACTTAGATACATCAGAGCTGACACTTTTAGGGGACACTGTCAAAAAAAAAAGAAGTCTGATTTCTTAACCATTATTTGGAACTCAGGACAATGACCCCAAATAGAAAAGGAAACTATTAGGCTATGTCTAATAGGTCAAGGAGCATAATATGTTTATTTATTTATTTTAAAGCAGAAGTGAGTGGTCCGGTCGTTTTCGCTAATGCTGCGTTCCAGGCAGGCTTTTGAAATCGTAAATTACAGCTTCAAGTCACAACTTACGACTTTGTAGCGTTTCAGGCAACCCACTCGTGTTTTTCCGACCTGTTTTACCGGTGAAAGTCACTATAACGGCCACTCGTAACTTCCGACCGGTGAACTCGTACCAGATCGAACTGGTACCACTTCACGGTCGGAAAAATACGAGTTTCCTTGAATGCACCATAACAGTCCTCGTCGCTACGTCACCACATTCACGGCGTTCCTTGGCTCCACACACAGCCCTGCATGCCGTTCTCTCTCCTCATTGGATAAAAACTGTAGGATACGATAAATGTTTTCTCTTCGGCTCAGAGCAGAGCAGAGGGACTGAGAGACCCGTGTTTCAGTCCAAACACTATGTAAGTGATTGCTGTCGGAAGATATAACTATTTAAGACTTATATTAACACAAATATATCACTCACTTCTGCTTTAATTGTAAAAAATAGCCGAAGAAATATATTTGAAAAATAAGCCTTGTGGCAGATGAGGGATGTTCATATCTGTGTTATACAGTTGGTTTGACATCTTGAGGTCAAAAGGTCAAGGAGCATAATACGTTTATTTATTTATTTTAATTGTAAAAAATAGCCGAAGAAATATATTTGAAAAATAAGCCTTGTGGCAGATGAGGGATGTTCATATCTGTGTTATACAGTTGGTTTGACATCTTGAGGTCAAAAGGTCAAGGAGCATAATACGTTTATTTATTTATTTTAATTGTAAAAAATAGCCGAAGAAATATATTTGAAAAATAAGCCTTGTGGCAGATGAGGGATGGTCATATCTGTGTTATACAGTTGGTTTGACATCATGAGGTCAAAAGGTCAAGGAGTATAATACGTTTATTTATTTATTTTAATTGTAAAAAATAGCCGAAGAAATATATTTGAAAAATAAGCCTTGTGGCAGATGAGGGATGGTCATATCTGTCTTATACAGTTGGTTTGACATCATGAGGTCAAAAGGTCAAGGAGCATAATACGTTTATTTATTTTAAATTGTAAAAAATAGCCGAAGAAATATATTTGAAAAATAAGCCTTGTGGCAGATGAGGAATATTAATCTATATGTTGCACAGTTGGTTTGACATCGTTCACCCAAACGGTTGAAGCACATAATAGGTTTATATTTTGAATGTCAAATGAATGTTGAATGTTAAACTAACTTAATGCCGGTGTATTACCGCCCTTATACAAAATAGTTGTATTGCACTTGCATGTGCTGCTCATTTTTTCTTTTAGTAAAGTAAAGCCATATTTTAGAGCGTTTTACTTTGGACATGATGGCTGCAGCTGGGCAGCAGGAGAGGAAAGTGCTCTGCATTCTTTCCGACCACAAGAGGGCGAGAGGATTGTTGCGGCACCGAAACGAGGCACCGAAAGAAATGTAGTCATTCATTCCGGGTAGAACCGTCCATGTTGCCCCCGGTACCACTCGGTTCTCGGTACCCAACCCTAATTGAGTCCCACGTCAATTTCCAACAAAACAATTCCCCCATAGACAATGAATTTAGAGGCAGTTATTGCACTCACTTGGTTTGTTGAAGTTGATTGTAGTCTTTCCGGTAGTCTGTGTTGGCTCCAAGCTCTAAAATGCATCCAAATAAGTTAGTATGTCTGGAGCAACACAAGACCTTGTCCTCTCTCAGCATTCACTGATTCAAATTGTTTGTTTGCACACCTGCATACAATTACTGACCTGATTATAATGCTTTACGTCACTACCACTGTTCAACACCAGATGGAGGGATCCCTCATGCATTCAAAATAGTCTAACTAAAAAAAGTCAAATGAGGGGTTAGATTCCTGCCTGGGTCATATGCTGCATGTTTTCCTTCCTCTCTTCCTGTCTTACTCACTCTACAATGAAAAAGATTTAGGGTTAGGGTTTTTGCACTTTATTTTGTTTTGGGCATTTCTTCACAGTGCAAATATGTTTAAATGAGCGTTTTTAAATGGAATAAATTAATACTTTCGTTAGCCTATGTTGTAAGTAACTGAGAAAATAATTAATACTTTGGTCTGATAATGTCTATTTATATATTTTTTTCTCTTTTGGAAAAAACACTGCTTTTAGTGGCTGAGTAGTCCACTACAGCGCTACACGCACAGTCCAGCACGAGTGCTATTAAACAAATCAAAAGATCTACAGGCTGCAAGAAATCCACAAATGTTACTTTCATCGTCCTACAAAACTCTAGCAGTGTCTCCAACGTGTCCAAAGGTCGTACTCCCATCCGCCTACAAACCCCTCTCAACCCCTACCTAGAATGCATTGCGGTGGCCTAACAGAATAGTTGAAATAATGTCTCTATCCTTAAATAATTTCTAATTCATCTAATAATAATTCTAATTTATCTAATAATGTCTATTTATAGGCTACATAGTTTTCTTTTTGGTGAAACACTGTTATTAGTGACCGAGTAGTCCACTACAGTGCTGCACATACAAATTTGAGGCTCCATCTCGGCGTCCCACCAGAAGGAGAGAGAGGGAGGAGACACCAGCAAGTCGCCCCTCATGGACAACAAGGACGCCCTCGCCTCCTACGCCCGGCTGTTCCCATGGTGACGGCCGTGGCCAGGCGTAGGCTGTGTGAGGCTCCCAGTCTACCAGCAGGGTGGACGGTGCGCTGGGTTCAGTGTGAACACTCACCGGACCTACAAGTCCGAGTCGATCGTAAGTAGTGTGCCTCCCCCCCCCTCCCCGTCAACAATCCCGTCCGTCCGCTCGCATGTCACTTAGAGATAGATAGATAGAGAGAGAGAGAGATAGAGAGATAGATAGATAGACTTTATTGTCATTTCATTAATCATAAAAAGAGAAAAAGCTCATTCATTGCAAACACACACACACACACACACACACACACACACACAATAATAAATAATAGCAATAAAGTATATTTGTCTTTGTTCTCTGTTTCCATCCTCACTGCGGCCGAGGGGGACGGACTGACCAACATGGCGGTCGGCCTGATGCGGCGGTACCGTGACGCCGGGAAGGCCCCTCCCAAGGTCATGTACGTGGACCGGGACTGCTGCGCCGCTGTGGGTAAATCGTCGGTACATGAGATGTACCACGGGTGGCGAGAGCTGGTGGTGCGGCTCGACGTGTGGCACCTCATGCGATGGTTTGCGAGGGGCGTCACTACATGCAGACACCAGCTCTACGGCCTCTTCATGGCGAGGCTGTCCTTCGCCATCTTTGAGTGGGACGGCGAGGACGTGGCCCACCTGAAAGAGGCCAAGCAGTCCTTGGAGGGGAGGGACGCCCAGGTCAAGTTGTCTGCCAAGGAGCTGGCTCGCCATTGTCGCCGCTGTACGAAGGGTGCGGCGGAGATGGAGCGGCTCCTCCAGGAGGTGCTGGACACCTTCTGGCAGGTGACGGACACCATGGGCGTCCCTTTGATCGACCGCGCCCGCATGGAGGAGATCTGGAGCACGCAGCGCCGCCACATTGACTGCATCCAGGACCCAGAGGGGGTGGAGCTGTACACCCAGATGGGAAAGGTCACCAAGGGTGGTGTGAGGCTCCCCGTCTTCCGGTGCGCTCGAGGCTCCACTTCCCTCCAGTCCTTCCACCTGCACCAGTGTTGCTTCATCCCGGGTAAATCTTTTTCCACCTCGTTTACATGCGTTGTTTTTATTAGGTTTTTTTTGCTTCTCACTAACTCTTTGCTCTGTTCCTCCCTCGTTTTTTTTATGTACAGGTACGACCACTAGTGACGTTCACTATCAGGTGTACCTGCTGGAGGGCCTGGTGCGGTGGAACGAGAACCGCGGCAGGGCGGCAGTCGAGCGGCGCTGCGTTGCTACAGTGCCCAGCTGCAGCACAGCCCGCCCGCCTCCTGACGACGACTGGATGGAGGTGCAGCAGGCTGAGGAGGAGGACGTGAGTGGGACCGTCGCCTGTCAACATTTCATATTTGCCACGGTGGTTGTGCTTGCAGGTTCTCATCATGTGCCGTGTCTGTGTGTTGTGCTTTCTTTCAGGACGCCATTGGGCCAGACGGTCCAACCAGAGGAGCAGCCACTGCCTCTGCCCCCCCGATGGACCCCACCCCACTCGCTGCCGCAGCCACTACTCCAGCCTCCGCTCCAGCCTCCACTCCAGCCTCCGCTCCAGCCTCTACTCCAGCCTCCGCTCCAGCCTCCACTCCAGCCTCCGCTCCAGCCTCTGCTCCAGCCACTGCTCCAGCCTCCGCTCCAGCCTCTGCTCCAGCCACTGCTCCAGCCTCCGCTCCAGCCTCCACTCCAGACACTGCTCCAGCCTCCACTCCAGACACTGCTCCAGCCACTGCTCCAGCCTCCGCTCCAGCCTCCACTCCAGACACTGCTCCAGCCACTGCTCCAGCCTCCGCTCCAGCCTCCGCTCCAGACACTGCTCCAGCCACTGCTCCAGCCTCCGCTCCAGACACTGCTCCAGCCGCTGCTCCAGCCACTGCTCCAGCCGCCGCTCCAGCTGTTGCCATGGCTGGAGCCATCCCCCGCTCCACTGCCTGGAGGCACCGAGTCCAGGCAGAGAAGGAGCGTCGTGCCCGGGAGCTAGGGCTCTACCTCAAGCCCTTGAAAAAGGTCTCCTCTTGTAACTGCAGCCGCTGTGGCCAGCCCAGGACCAGGGAGTACGGCCACAGCCGCTACAAGGGGGAGACAAGGGGGAGACCCAGGGTGGCGGTGGGGGGGGGAGCCTCGCGGTCACTGCACATTGCTCCACCACAGCGCCACTGCTCCACCAGCAGTGGCGCCTCGAAAAAATGCGCAGTGACCGCGAGGCACCCCCCCCCCCACCGCCACCCTGAGTTTTTTCTTGGGGTGGCTGCAGCCACACACACTTCACACAGCATGATGGATACACACACACACACACACACACACATACTTTACACTTTACGGTAGCCGTCCAGGCTTGGAGCCTGAGGCTGTGGAGCCAGAGCCAGAAGGTGTGTATCTATCTTGCTAAATTGTTTTTGATCTGTGTGTACCAGTGTGTGTGTGTGTGTGTGTGTGTGCGTGCATCCATTCCATTTTACCTAGACTAAAAGAGTTCTATATTGCCTTGTGCTCAGTGTCCAACAGCGCTGCTGCTGCTCCTCCTCCATCGAAGAGGAAGCCACCGAGCTGCAAGGTGGATACAGCGTTCGTCGAGTGGACGCCACACAGGTCATCATGTGCCGCATGAGGAGTTGGGACGAGCTTCTGTGCCCTGTATGCCGGCAAAAGTGTGGAGCTGTGGCTCGCTGAGCAGAGGGACCACAACAGCCAGCAATTGTAAATAGTTTATTGAAATATGTGTGTATATATAAAATAAACAGAATTACCAAAAGACTATGTTTGTGTGGAGGAAAGAAAAACTATTTTTGCTCAACTCACACCACAAAAAGAAAATACACCATAAAAGTGGGTTGAAATGAAGCCATTCTTTAATAAACAATAAATACATTAAAAACACCATAAAAGCGGGTTGAAAAATAAACAATAAATAAATGAACATTTATTACAATTACGGTTCGATTGAAATATATAGGTTAAGAAATAAATAGACAAATTACATAAAAGATTATTTATAAAAAAGAAAACGACACCGGCCCCTCGACCGACTGGGCGTTTCTGTCCCGTCTCACCCGACCCGACACGTTTGATTACGCTGGTGCGGTCCACTTTTGTTGTCTCATTAAAATGACCTGGACGGTTCGGTTGGCTCCTTGCGGGAAGCGCGAGTTCAGCTACAGTAGGCCTACGCTCCTCCTCCAGCCGAAACTTCTCACTACTTTCAACCATCACGTAAGTTTTTGGCTTCATAACAGCATATACAATCTTATATTACTACTAAGACGTTCTGTCTTTAGACTAGAAAATGCGACAAAAGAAGTGAAGAGACAATTTCTCACGTCAACAACGCAACGGCAGGTCGTTTATTGTATCATAAAAACCGTTAAATTCAAACGTCGCGCCGATCAAACAAGTCACGTGATCTCAAAGAGACCAATAACACAGTAAGGTGAATTATGTCAGTCCACCACAAGACTACTACTACAATGTCTTTACAATTTGTTACTAAAATGTAATAATACTCTCCTTCTTGAGCCTCCCGAAATGTCTTGCGATATTGATATCCCATCTCCCACTACCGACTATTTTTCTAATGTTTTGTGTAGACGTTTTTACACTGCCAAATATGCTGTCTTATGCACGCCTTTTTCCCGGCATGGTCCGTGCGTTTTCACTGGCCGAGGTAAATTGCCTACTTGAGCTAGCACCCCAATTTACCACCCAGACGTGTTGCAAAAGTATCCGCAAGAAAAAACACAGCTGAGACTCGTAGCAGCAGATTCGAGCAGTTGTATCGCTAGACTTGTGCTCGCTCATTAGAATGCTCATTGAACATAGCGATCTATATAATTTCATTTGTGAGGAAATATTTCACAGATGTGCAACTTGTGATGCATAAGTTCACATTTGGGTTTACGAATGCACACATTTTGTGCATGTTCTCAGATTATGAAACACGGGTGTGCACATGTGTTTTGCACCAACTGCGCTGCAATTATTGTTGCAAAAGTGTCAAGTGCATGACTCTTTGGAGTTGTGATGCACAGGATAGGATTTGTGCACCTGTGACAAAGGACCTGTGAACTCGTAGCACCTATTTTGTGTTTACAATGGTAGAAAAAAATATTTACGACTTCAAATTTACTGTCACACATTTGTGACTTTAGTGTACACATGCAACTTACATATTTACGACTTCAAATTTACTGTTACACATTTGTGACTTTAGTGTACGCATGCTCAAGACTTTTGCTACAATAATACCTTCATAAAAACCCCGTTCGTCACAGCGCGGGCTTTCTTGGCGACTGGAGAAGGCGGGGCTACGCACGGAGTCTAGACCTCTTTAGAATAATTTGCATACTAGGAATGTTTTTATTTTTTTAAGAATGAAGACACCCGCATGCAAGAATGAGTTCACGTCTGAGTGTAGGCTACAAACGCGATTAACTATTTACAAGTGAAAAAACGCCAACCTATTCTTTATTTTGCTGACCACTTGTTTTATATCCAGACGAAAGCCTCGTAAGGACAGTTCCTCTGCGTTTTTCTCGTGGATCGCACCATCTCTCCCCGTCTTCGTTTAATTCGACTGCATCACCTTCTCTCCCATGATGATCAGCAGCTCGCGGATTTCCCCGACTCCAGTAGAACTCCTCATGTTGATATCGCAGCTCTCTCTCTCTCTCTCTCTCTCTCTCTCTCTCTCTCTCTCTCTCTCTCTCTCTCTCTCTCTCTCTCTCTCTCTCTCTCTCTCTCTCTCTGTTGTAGAGAACGTCTAATCCCTTTTTTTGCTACAATAATACCTTCATAGATTTTACCCCCTCGGTTTCACAGTAGGCAAGGCAGTGAAATTGCGTGCCGAGCCGCGACCGAACCGACATTGCAGTGTAAAAATGCTTTTTTGTTGACGATCATATAAGACAAATGACAACGTTTAAAATGAATCTTTAAAAGAAAGGTATGCATCTTGTCTTCAGGAGATGCAGTGGAAAGGTGATCAGTCCATCGCTTAGAGGTCGCATGCTGACACCTAGCGGTAGCTTTTGGAATATCACATTTACAATTTTCAAAACATTTAACAATCAAAAAGCTACTGTTAGGGGTCAGCTTGTGACCTCTCTTCTGGCTCATACTGCTCGGTAACCCAACTACAATTGATCCAATTATGTATTTTATATTTGTATATTTGATTTTATCATGTATAGAAGTAGATCGCAGTATTAGTCAACCTATAACTGTATGCTTTCTTGTTGGGCAACACAGTGTTCTGAATTGTATTCAGGGATAGACTAAATCAATCCCCAAATAAGTTGTGGGATATGGAGTATGAATCGTTCCTTCCTAACCCTAGACGCAACGCCAACTCTTCTACCAACACAAGGTTGCGAGCCCTACGCTGCGTTGCCTTGGAGATCAACAGACTTCTTGTGAACTGCAGCTGTGTAACCAGGAAGTAGGAAGGGTTGCATCACACACATCCCCACACACAAACCATGAATGTGTAAACCAACACTTTTCTCTTCTGGGTCCACAGGGGAAGCAGAGCTCCGGGCGCCTCTGATGTGCGTCAGAGGAATGCAGAGGCTGCCGGGTGGGGGAGGGGAGTCATGTGACAGGGGATTAGGGCCTCTTTTGTCCGGCTCCACCAATCCCACGCCAGAGAGTCACCGCCATGCTCTACCCAGAGTGCCTGTCGGTGAGGCGTTCCAGAATAGTTGAATCAACAATATACATAATATTATTCTATCTCAATATCCTGGACTCGTGTATGGTTCTATTATGGCTGTGTATTGTAGTGTTAGTGTGTCTGAGTTCTTTGTAGGACCACACCAGTACAGAATTTTCATTGTGTGAGTAGAGGTATATATATAACCCAGGATCAGGCTATATTTGTGTTACTTCGGTATCACATATACTAAAATTGGAACGATACAGAGAAGATTAGCATGGCCCCTGCGCAAGGATGACACGCAAATTCGTGAAGCGTTCTATCTTTTAATATTTAATTCATATCACAGCTCTTATCATTGAATATATTGTTTTGGTTTTGGGTGAAACACTGACCCCTAGCGGCGCGCTACAGCGGTGAAACAGTGCCCCCTAGTGGCAGAGTAGTCCGCTACAGCGCTCCTCCACTGTCCTGGACGACAGTTACCAGGAGAAATAGCGCCAGGAGTAGTCGAGCTACTGAATAACTTAAATGGCCATTTTTTTTCCCGGCTTATTGTTTTGTACCTGTATTTGTATTTCATAACAAACTTATTTCTGCATTAAAATAACCAAATTCCCTGTTATCTCCCATGACTCTGATTCTCAACTGTCAAAAATAAATTTGTAATACTGCTTAATCGTATAGGCCTACACCCTATGAAGATTCTTAATTTGTCATTGCACAAGTGCAAGTACTTCCCACGAAATGAGAGCTCTACATTTAACCCATCACGAGCAGCACTAGGAGGCTCTGCTAGAGCTCTCATTCGGGCAGCCTCAGTGCTGCGCCCGGGGACCAACTCCAGTCTACTGCCCAATGCCCAAGGGCACCGACAGGGTTATTAACCGAGCAAGGACGCGTCTTAGTGCGGGAGGAAACCCAGGTGAACACGGGCGGAACATACTCCACTAAGAAAGGTACAAATATTGTCAGATTTTGTCTATGTTCTACCTGACTGCTTCGATCTGCTTAGTTGTAAGCGTATCCTTTTGCGTTCTTCGTTTCATATAGTTTTGCAATATTTACTGCATGTCATCGGAAGGCGATACAATAAAACATTCAATTGCATGCTTTTGTTTAATGAGAAATACACCAAACTTGACAAATTAAAATAAAATATAGGCTACTTGCAATTATTAACAAACTCGTCCCCCGTGTCTCGCCTACAAGCTTTGAAAGTCTGATGACTCTTGTCTCTGCCCGTAGACAATTAAAAACCCATTTCAACTAGAGAGCCGAAGATATATAATATATTCCAGTAGACAACATATTCTCTTCTGTCCATATCCCAGAATACAATTCAGAACACTGTATAGCCCAACACGAATACATACAGTTATAGTTATAGAAAGACTAATACTACGATCTACTTCTACACAAAATAAATATACAATCAGTCACATGCTGACACCCAGCGGTAGCTTTTTGATTGTTAAATATTTTTACATTTTAAGTGTGATATTCCAAAAGGTGTCAGCATGCGACCTCTTCTGGCTCTGAGCGATGGACTCACGGAAAAATATGATGATTCTTTCATTAATCTTATGTGACGGAACGCAGTTTTCATCTTCGGGGACGAAGACGGAACGCACCTGTCCCGTGCGTTCCATCGGCCCCGTCCCGTCGGATCGAGGGCTCCGACCGAACGGTTCGAGCCCAAACTCGGCGCGGGGGCTCGGACGCGTCGCCGCAGGCGGCTGCCGGGACAAACTGCTGCGAGTCCGTCAGCCTTAACTTTGCCAAAGACATTGTATCTACAATGACAAGAAATGACACAGCACAGCATTAAACGAGCACTGCATTAAACAAGCATTACAGTGAGTTTTATGTTTATGGATGCTTACATGAATGATAAGAGAGTGGCTGACTGAATGATGCAGCCTATGATATACATCTGTGTGTGTGTGTGTGTGTGTGTGTGTGTGTGTGTGTGTGTGTGTGTGTAGAATATAGAATAGAATATCTTTATTTGTCATTGCAGCAAGTACAACGAAATTAAGTGCATTCCTCGTTCAGTGCAAAAGTAGCAATAAATAAGTATAAAAAGTCACTATGGACATAAAAAATAAAAACCACACACCCCGCACATATACATCCACATTCATGAAATGTAAAACATAAAAGCTATGCTTTGGTAGCACCGTTCAGTGAGATAATGGCTGTTGGGTAGAAACAGTTTTTTAGTCTGTTTGTCCTGGTTTTTATGGATCTGTATCTCCTGCCTGATGGCAGCAGTTCAAACAGTTTGTGACCGGCGTGTGATGAGTCTATCAGGATGAAATTGGCCTTTTTGAGGCAGCGGGAACGTTGCAGTTCATCCAGAGAGGGAAGAGGGCAGCCGATGATTTTCTGCGCTGCCTTAATGACCCCCTGGAGCATTCCCCTCTGTGCCACAGTGCAGCTTGTGAACCACACACAAAGGCAGTATGTCAAAATACTCTCAATTAAGCAGCGATAGAATGACACCAGCAGCTTTTGAGGGATGTTGTCCTTCCTGAGAACTCTCAGGAAGTAAAGTCTCTGCTGGGCCTTCTTCACTAGCCCAGTGGTGTTGATGCCCCAGGTCAGGTCCTCCATGATGTTGACTCCCAAGAAGCGGAAGTCTGTGACCCTCTCCACACAGTCCCCCGCTATCACCAGCGGCTGGATGGCTGTCTTTTTCTTCCTGTAATCCACAATGAGCTCCTTGGTCTTAGCTGTGTTAAGGAGCAAGTTGTTGGCCTCACACCACCCCACCAAACGCTCCACCTCGTCTCTGTAGGCGGACTCATCCCCCTTGGAGATGAGTCCAACTACTGTGGTGTCATCTGCAAATTTGACTAAGGTGTTGCTGAAGTAAGCAGGGGTGCAGTCGTGGGTATAGAGGGTGTAGAGCAGGGGGCTCAGCACACAGCCCTGCGGGGAGCCAGTGCTGAGGCTGAGGGCCGTGGAGGTGTGGTGGCCTACTCGTACTCTCTGAGTGCGGTCTGTTAGAAAGTCCTTAATCCAAAGGCAGGTGGAGTGTGGTAGTCCAAGGCCTGATAGCTTGTCCACCAGTCTGTGGGGCAGGATGATGTTAAAGGCCGAGCTAAAATCCATGAAGAGCAGCCGAGCATAGCTCCCCTGCTGCTCCAGGTGGGACAGTGCAGCATGGAGGGCTGTGGCTACGGCGTCCTCAGTAGACCTATTAGCCCTGTACGCAAACTGGTGTGAGTCAAAGGTGGGGGGAATGAATGACATGATGTGCTTCCAAACCAGTTTTCCAAAGCACTTCATCAGCACAGGGGTGAGTGCTACTGGCCGGTAGTCATTGAGGGTGGAGATATTTGTTTTTTTGGGCAGAGGGACTATGGTGGAGGACTTCAGACAGGATGGGACGGTGGACTGGGAGAGTGACCGGTTGAAGATCTTGGTGAAGACCCCCGCCAGCTGGTCTGCACAGTCCTTAAGAACTCGCCCACAGATGCCGTCGGGACCAGCTGCCTTCTGCGGGTTGACAGCTCGCAGCATACGCCTCACCTCATGCCATGTGTGTGTGTGTGTGTGTGTGTGTGTGTGTGTTTGTGCGTGCAATGAATGAAGGGTGATATTCGTTTTTTATGATTAATAAGGCACCTTACTGGAGTAGCTCTCTAATGACAATGAAGGCATTCTAATTCTAATTCTAAACTGCATGTAAATTGCTATACTACCAGGATCTCACACTCTCGTTTTGAAGGCCTATCACCGCGCCATTCGTTTCAATGGGAATCGCGACAGACTATACTTTCAACATAAAGTGTACATATTTATACTTCGACATTCGTTACATAATTTATAACACAGATACCTTAGGGTCTATAGCATATAACTGGCTAATCTGCTCACATTTTAATGCATTTTTCACGATTTGCCAGCTCTCGTTTCAAGGCCTATCACCGCGACATTCGTTTCAATGGTCGACGCTGATTGGCCGAAGGCTTCTATGTCTCGACTAAGTCTCGACTCTGGTCGATGCTGATTGGCCGAAGGCTTCTATGTCTCGACCAAGTCTCGACTCTGGTCGATGCTGATTGGCTGGCCATACAGAGAACATCGCTGGGCACAGGCAAACACCCCGCATTCTTCTGTTTTGGAAACGAGGAAAAAAAGGAAAAAAACGCCGCCCGCGCCAAGTAAGGTCTCGCTGCAGCCTGTAGGGTTAGCGTCACTCACTCACGTCCAGTCGCGAAGCGTGGTTCACGGGCGTGGAAAGTTTCAATCTCTTCTTTCAATCCCTAACCCTAACCACTACTACCCTATCCCTAACCCTAACCACTACTACCCTATCCCTAACCCTAACCACTACTACCCTATCCCTAACCCTAACCACTACTACCCTATCCCTAACCCTAACCACTACTAACCTATCCCTAACCCTAACCACTACTACCCTATCCCTAACCCTAACCACTACTACCCTATCCCTAACCCTAACCACTACTAACCTATCCCTAACCCTAACCACTACTACCCTATCCCTAACCCTATAACCACTACTAACCTATCCCTAACCCTGTCACACAGCCTCTCTCTCGGTGTATCTGCGTATGGTTCTTCTGTAACACATGTGCTCCTCTGTAGGCTTGCCTGTGACTGGCGGGTCATCATCCAGCTGCATGAGCGGTGGAACAGCGCCACGCAGCTGCACAAAAAACTCTGTGAGGCACACACAGAGGCCTGGATGCGGCCTCATGGAGCCCTTCATGTTGTAGCGTATTTTAGCATTGTAGCATATTCTAGCATGCATCAGGCCGGACATGTCCTTGGCGACTAGGGAAGAACTCGTTCATGTGTAGAGCCATTCATACACGTATCAATTCTTGTGACATCAGCAGGCCAGATATGTCCTTGGTGACTAGGGAAGAACTCGTTCATGTGTAGAGCCATTCATACACGTATCAATTCTTGTGACATCAGCAGGCCAGGTGTCTGAGAAAGCCCAGAGACCAAGGCCACGAAAATAAGTAATGCCTTCACATAGCCACGAGAGGCCAGGATCAAGCCGGAAACCAAGTTGTAATACCTACACATAGCCACAAGGGACCAGCACCGAGCACACATACGGGTATCCAAAAGGCGGGAGCTCAGCACCATGCTTAACTAATCAGAGCGCATTACGGAGGCCACGCCCACCCATTCATAAAGTCACAACACAGGCCAAGGGGTCAGAACGCTCCAGGTAACGCATTTTATCGAATGCCCTACTAAGTGTATCTCCACACGTGTTTGTACAATTCCCCTCCTTTTGCTTCAACTACACTATACCGGACCTTTAACCAAATAAAGTGAGTTAAAAGCGACCCTGACTCTGATCCTGATTTTCCAAAGAACACGGCAATGTCGGCGGGTGTCGTGCGCCAGTGCACCCCACCACCACAGAAGCGGACGCCAGATGTGCCGCATTACGGCTGGCTGTTGGTGGTGTACTGCCACAACATCCTCTCTCGCCTGGATGACGTGAAGGCCCGGGTCACCTCCATCTTTGGAAACATCCTGAAGATGGATTCCACCAAGAAGGTACATGAGGTGTTAAAGCACAAGCTGAGTACTATGCTCTGGCAATGTGCGTGAAGCCTTATTGATGTGTGTTGTGTCTCCTTCAAACAGGTGACCCGGAAGCTTGCCGGTTCCGCCGCCCAGACCGCAACGTGGGCAACAAACGTCTGGCACCTGATGCGGCGCTACGCGTCAGGTGTCACCACCGAGAGCCACCAGCTGTACAAGCCCTTCATGCAGCAGCTGTCTTCCAGCATCTTCCTGTGGGACCCAGAGGACGCAGCCCAGTTGCTCGACGCCAAGAAGAGGACGCTTGAGGCGCAGGGGATGACCTTCTCGTCCGAAGCCGGAGTTTGGAGGCACATCAGCCGCAGGGAGATGGTCCATTGCCGTCGCCGCACAAGTGGAACTGGAAACCTTCGGCAGTGCCAACGGACGAGACACCATGGGGATTCCCCTGCTGGACCGATACCGCATCCAGGCGGAGCAACGGCGACACCTCTGGTGCATCCAGGACCCGCCGGGCGTGGAGCTGTACACGGAGATGGGCAGGCTGACCAAGGGGGGGATCAGCCTGCCCACGTACCATTGTGTACGAGGCTCCATGTCACTGGAATCGTTCCACCTGCACCTCAACCGCTTCATTCCAGGTAAACCACGTGTTTCACTGTCATCTTTCACTGCCGCCGCCCTCATTGTCAATCACATTGTGTGCACTGAATAAACCGCTAAACACATCTGTGTTCTTCCTCAGGAGAAAGTGCCAATCCCTGGCACTTCCAGGCATTTCTCCTGGAGGGGTTGACGCGGTGGAACGAGGACAGAACGGCGTCCGCGGCACAGGAGGGTCGTTCGCTGCTCCGCACCTACAGTGGCCCCCTGCAGCACTCCCTTGACCAGCTCAGCCAAAGGGTGCTTGGCTCAAGTGTGGTCAGGGATTACACCAAGCCCAGGGAGTACACCGGTAAGAACGTTAGAGCCACTGCCCTCACACGTGTCCACACGGAGTGATATTTGTGCCAGATTGAGTGATGCCATTTGTGCTGTCGTACTTCAGGGGAACTCATCGGCATCGAGTACCTGTACTCCCAGATGGGCAGAGTGCTGCAGGACGTCAGCTTGGACCCTGACGTTCTGGACACGGGTCCACCACCTACCGAGGAGGAGGACGACGAGCACGTCGAAGGCCCACAGGAGGCGGAGGACCTCAACCTCCACCTGCCTATGCCTGGCGAGTTCACAGCTCCGCCTTGGACGGACCCGCGGTCAGGGCATCCAGCTGACGCGCCCAAGTCATCCCGTCCGACCGAGCCCGCACCCCACAACCCCGGCCGGTCCTCGCCAGGGCCTCAGCAGGCCACTGAGGTAAGCACGCCACCTCTTTGCGCTCCGCCACTGTGGCGTGACTCACTTGATCAAACACTGCACTCTGTCCCGTCCGTCTGACTTATTGTTTTCTGTTTACTCAGAGGACCAGACCACCAGCCGGGGTACCTGGCTGTGGTCCAGTTGGCCATGGCCTTGGTGGGGTTGCGCCACGAACAGGCCCTGTCCGAGGGGAGGGAAGACAAGCTCATCAAGCTCTACGAGGCCCTGTCCCCGTTCGACAGGGCCAGAGTAGTTTACCCTCCCCGCTACAGGGACAGGGCCGCTCGGGGGGGGGGGGTGATTCATGGCAGCGAAGCCAGGCCGCACCAGTATACCTGGTGTGGAGAGCCTGACACGGTGAGGAGGCTACACTTCCATCATACATTTACCTGACGTACACACAAGCTGCTTTATGTAATGTTCCCATCATGCTTATATCTGTCATTGTTTTTGTCCCTCGTCCGCAGCAGTCCCAGCGCAAGCCGGCTGGTGGAAGCAGTGTGCATACAGCTCTGCCGTTTGTACCCCATGGGCAACCGTGTGCACGGTGCCCGGGGTACGCGGTGGGACAGCACACTGCTTCACTACCAGCACATCCGGGGGCCCGTTCAGCTCTATGAGCTGGACTGCAGGACCCTCTCGCTGTGGTATGTTTGATGCTTTTGGACAGTGTTATGGTGACACGCTTGAATAATGCACTCTGAAAATTGGACATGTAACTAAAACACTATGTTGAAATCCGTTCTCAGGTTTACCCGGACGCTGCGGGAGAATGAGAGGACTGTGTTGGCTCCAGGCGTTGCAGCAGAGGGACTACCACCAGCGGCAGCGGGCCCGGCGGCAGAGGCAGCGGCAGCATCAGCTGCCCGCCCCCCACGCTCCCTCGGACAATGCCAGCCCCACACGTCCTCCCTCCCTCAGCTGCCTGCACTGCCAGGGAATGAAGAAGAGCAGGCAGCACCTCTTGCTCCTCCTTCAACCACCTCTGCCCGGACCGGCGTGCCACAGGTGCACAAGTGCAGAAAATGCAGCCAGCTGAAGCAGAGGGAGACCGGACACACCCGCTACGGCAGAGAACATTTTTGTTCTGCCGCGGACTGATTTCACACTACTGCTGGGGCAGGTGAATATAGTTCTTTGTATTTGTATATAGTTTCAGTGTTGTTAGTGTTAGGCTAGTTGTTAGGCTAGTGAGGTTAGTGTTAGGCTAGTGTTAGGTTACTGTTAGGTTAGGTTCGTTTTAGGTTAGTGTTAGGTTAGTGTTAGGCTAGTGTTGGGTTAGGTTAGGTTTGCACTGAGTTGTGTAAATGTACATGACTAACAGTCAGTTATAACCAGGACAGTATAACCCTAATAATAATTAGGATTATTGTTGTGTATGTATGTATGTATGTATGTATGTATATGTATATATGTATATGTATATATTTAAGCAATAGATCACGACAGGCCGTGGTATACTCTCATTATACCACAGTTAAGGGGCGTTGTCCGTCCCGACGCGCAGCGGAGGGGCGGCGACCCAGATCGCTTGATTTAGGCCCCCCGTTATAAAACGGGGGGCCTAAATCAAGCGATCTGATTGGTTCCCAACCGTTGTATATTGAGCGTATACACACAGCTATGACGCCCGTTCAGTTTACAGAGTCCAGTATCACTCCGCGCCTAACTTGAACTGTTGTTTATTTATATATAAAAGCGATAGCGTAGTTCACTGAAGCCTAAAAAAAAGCCTGTAAAGCAATAGGCACACGGTCGCCGGCAATTTAGCCTTCTAAATTGCTAAATTGCCGGCGAACCAAGCTACCGTCTCTAGCCTTCTCTCTGAAGGACGCTAGTGTGTTGCATAGCAACCGCCGTACACTTTGCCGGCAGCCAGGAGGGACTACTTTTCTGTATTCGTTAAAAAAAATGCTTTTCCGACTTTCTCGCTTTTTCAAAATTGAGGGTGTCTATGACTTTAATTTCGCCATATTTACGTAAC
Organism: Micromesistius poutassou; assembly: GCF_964030765.1. NCBI lineage: Eukaryota > Metazoa > Chordata > Actinopteri > Gadiformes > Gadidae > Micromesistius > Micromesistius poutassou. Next base: position 9,161,217 of record NC_140276.1, read on the forward strand.
CGTTTTATAAAAGCAATAGATCACTTCAGTCAGTGATATACGGTCATTATACCCAGGCCCGTCGCGAGAAGGCAAGCAAACCAAGCAATTGCTTGGGGCCCCGAGCTGTCCAGGGGCCCCAAGACAACGACTGGTTATGAAAAAAATGCAACGACAAACTGTGTGAGCGCCCCCTTGATAGTCAATGCAGTAAGTAAAGTGTGTGTAGAAGAGTAAACTGTGGTATAATTTATACCACAGTGAAGGGGGTCGCCGCCCCTCCGCTGCGCCACGTATACCACAGCCTGTCGTGATCTATTGCTTAAACATATATATATGAATAAAAAATAATTTTATACCGTACATGCTTTTCATTCTTTTTATTATAAGCTTATAAGAAATAAGCAACAACAAGAATAATAATAAATGTTTTGTCTATTTAAATGAAGACACAAGTGAAAAACACTTACGGCAAATGTATTGTATTACATTGGGCCAATCCTAAAAGCCATAGAAACCATGAATAAGCTAATTAATTCATAAGCAGTAAGTCCACAAGAATAATAATAATACATGTTTTGTTTAAATGAAGACACAAGTCAGAAACACTAACAGCAAATGTGTTATATTACATTGGGCCAATCCTAAAAACCATGAATCTAATTAATTTATAAGCTTACGAGTTATTTCATCCGCATCAAGTACCTACTTCCGCAATTTTATGACAGCGCTTCGGCGGGGATTCAACCCACGCGCTTTGGGTCTCGCTTTTTGCTGGCGTGGGCAATAATGTCTGGCTGCAGCCTGTAGGACATGGACATCAACATCCAACTGCTACCGTCAAAGTCGTTTTACGCCAGCGATGATGTTTATTAAATTATGTCCCTTTCAGGGTTAGGGTAGTAGTGGTTAGGGTTAGGGATAGGGTAGTAGTGGTTAGGGTTAGGGATAGGGTAGTAGTGGTTAGGGTTAGGGATAGGGTAGTAGTGGTTAGGGTTAGGGATAGGGTAGTAGTGGTTAGGGTTAGGGATTGAAAGAAGAGATTGAAACTTTCCACGCCCGTGAACCACGCTTCGCGACTGGACGTGAGTGAGTGACGCTAACCCTACAGGCTGCAGCGAGACCTTACTTGGCGCGGGCGGCGTTTTTTTCCTTTTTTTCCTCGTTTCCAAAACAGAAGAATGCGGGGTGTTTGCCTGTGCCCAGCGATGTTCTCTGTATGGCCAGCCAATCAGCATCGACCAGAGTCGAGACTTGGTCGAGACATAGAAGCCTTCGGCCAATCAGCATCGACCAGAGTCGAGACTTAGTCGAGACATAGAAGCCTTCGGCCAATCAGCGTCGACCATTGAAACGAATGTCGCGGTGATAGGCCTTGAAACGAGAGCTGGCAAATCGTGAAAAATGCATTAAAATGTGAGCAGATTAGCCAGTTATATGCTATAGACCCTAAGGTATCTGTGTTATAAATTATGTAACGAATGTCGAAGTATAAATATGTACACTTTATGTTGAAAGTATAGTCTGTCGCGATTCCCATTGAAACGAATGGCGCGGTGATAGGCCTTCAAAACGAGAGTGTGAGATCCTGGTAGTATAGCAATTTACATGCAGTTTAGAATTAGAATTAGAATGCCTTCATTGTCATTAGAGAGCTACTCCAGTAAGGTGCCTTATTAATCATAAAAAACGAATATCACCCTTCATTCATTGCACGCACAAACACACACACACACACACACACACACACACACATGGCATGAGGTGAGGCGTATGCTGCGAGCTGTCAACCCGCAGAAGGCAGCTGGTCCCGACGGCATCTGTGGGCGAGTTCTTAAGGACTGTGCAGACCAGCTGGCGGGGGTCTTCACCAAGATCTTCAACCGGTCACTCTCCCAGTCCACCGTCCCATCCTGTCTGAAGTCCTCCACCATAGTCCCTCTGCCCAAAAAAACAAATATCTCCACCCTCAATGACTACCGGCCAGTAGCACTCACCCCTGTGCTGATGAAGTGCTTTGGAAAACTGGTTTGGAAGCACATCATGTCATTCATTCCCCCCACCTTTGACTCACACCAGTTTGCGTACAGGGCTAATAGGTCTACTGAGGACGCCGTAGCCACAGCCCTCCATGCTGCACTGTCCCACCTGGAGCAGCAGGGGAGCTATGCTCGGCTGCTCTTCATGGATTTTAGCTCGGCCTTTAACATCATCCTGCCCCACAGACTGGTGGACAAGCTATCAGGCCTTGGACTACCACACTCCACCTGCCTTTGGATTAAGGACTTTCTAACAGACCGCACTCAGAGAGTACGAGTAGGCCACCACACCTCCACGGCCCTCAGCCTCAGCACTGGCTCCCCGCAGGGCTGTGTGCTGAGCCCCCTGCTCTACACCCTCTATACCCACGACTGCACCCCTGCTTACTTCAGCAACACCTTAGTCAAATTTGCAGATGACACCACAGTAGTTGGACTCATCTCCAAGGGGGATGAGTCCGCCTACAGAGACGAGGTGGAGCGTTTGGTGGGGTGGTGTGAGGCCAACAACTTGCTCCTTAACACAGCTAAGACCAAGGAGCTCATTGTGGATTACAGGAAGAAAAAGACAGCCATCCAGCCGCTGGTGATAGCGGGGGACTGTGTGGAGAGGGTCACAGACTTCCGCTTCTTGGGAGTCAACATCATGGAGGACCTGACCTGGGGCATCAACACCACTGGGCTAGTGAAGAAGGCCCAGCAGAGACTTTACTTCCTGAGAGTTCTCAGGAAGGACAACATCCCTCAAAAGCTGCTGGTGTCATTCTATCGCTGCTTAATTGAGAGTATTTTGACATACTGCCTTTGTGTGTGGTTCACAAGCTGCACTGTGGCACAGAGGGGAATGCTCCAGGGGGTCATTAAGGCAGCGCAGAAAATCATCGGCTGCCCTCTTCCCTCTCTGGATGAACTGCAACGTTCCCGCTGCCTCAAAAAGGCCAATTTCATCCTGATAGACTCATCACACGCCGGTCACAAACTGTTTGAACTGCTGCCATCAGGCAGGAGATACAGATCCATAAAAACCAGGACAAACAGACTAAAAAACTGTTTCTACCCAACAGCCATTATCTCACTGAACGGTGCTACCAAAGCATAGCTTTTATGTTTTACATTTCATGAATGTGGATGTATATGTGCGGGGTGTGTGGTTTTTATTTTTTATGTCCATAGTGACTTTTTATACTTATTTATTGCTACTTTTGCACTGAACGAGGAATGCACTTAATTTCGTTGTACTTGCTGCAATGACAAATAAAGATATTCTATTCTATATTCTACACACACACACACACACACACACACACACACACACACACACACACACAGATGTATATCATAGGCTGCATCATTCAGTCAGCCACTCTCTTATCATTCATGTAAGCATCCATAAACATAAAACTCACTGTAATGCTTGTTTAATGCAGTGCTCGTTTAATGCTGTGCTGTGTCATTTCTTGTCATTGTAGATACAATGTCTTTGGCAAAGTTAAGGCTGACGGACTCGCAGCAGTTTGTCCCGGCAGCCGCCTGCGGCGACGCGTCCGAGCCCCCGCGCCGAGTTTGGGCTCGAACCGTTCGGTCGGAGCCCTCGATCCGACGGGACGGGGCCGATGGAACGCACGGGACAGGTGCGTTCCGTCTTCGTCCCCGAAGATGAAAACTGCGTTCCGTCACATAAGATTAATGAAAGAATCATCATATTTTTCCGTGAGTCCATCGCTCAGAGCCAGAAGAGGTCGCATGCTGACACCTTTTGGAATATCACACTTAAAATGTAAAAATATTTAACAATCAAAAAGCTACCGCTGGGTGTCAGCATGTGACTGATTGTATATTTATTTTGTGTAGAAGTAGATCGTAGTATTAGTCTTTCTATAACTATAACTGTATGTATTCGTGTTGGGCTATACAGTGTTCTGAATTGTATTCTGGGATATGGACAGAAGAGAATATGTTGTCTACTGGAATATATTATATATCTTCGGCTCTCTAGTTGAAATGGGTTTTTAATTGTCTACGGGCAGAGACAAGAGTCATCAGACTTTCAAAGCTTGTAGGCGAGACACGGGGGACGAGTTTGTTAATAATTGCAAGTAGCCTATATTTTATTTTAATTTGTCAAGTTTGGTGTATTTCTCATTAAACAAAAGCATGCAATTGAATGTTTTATTGTATCGCCTTCCGATGACATGCAGTAAATATTGCAAAACTATATGAAACGAAGAACGCAAAAGGATACGCTTACAACTAAGCAGATCGAAGCAGTCAGGTAGAACATAGACAAAATCTGACAATATTTGTACCTTTCTTAGTGGAGTATGTTCCGCCCGTGTTCACCTGGGTTTCCTCCCGCACTAAGACGCGTCCTTGCTCGGTTAATAACCCTGTCGGTGCCCTTGGGCATTGGGCAGTAGACTGGAGTTGGTCCCCGGGCGCAGCACTGAGGCTGCCCGAATGAGAGCTCTAGCAGAGCCTCCTAGTGCTGCTCGTGATGGGTTAAATGTAGAGCTCTCATTTCGTGGGAAGTACTTGCACTTGTGCAATGACAAATTAAGAATCTTCATAGGGTGTAGGCCTATACGATTAAGCAGTATTACAAATTTATTTTTGACAGTTGAGAATCAGAGTCATGGGAGATAACAGGGAATTTGGTTATTTTAATGCAGAAATAAGTTTGTTATGAAATACAAATACAGGTACAAAACAATAAGCCGGGAAAAAAAATGGCCATTTAAGTTATTCAGTAGCTCGACTACTCCTGGCGCTATTTCTCCTGGTAACTGTCGTCCAGGACAGTGGAGGAGCGCTGTAGCGGACTACTCTGCCACTAGGGGGCACTGTTTCACCGCTGTAGCGCGCCGCTAGGGGTCAGTGTTTCACCCAAAACCAAAACAATATATTCAATGATAAGAGCTGTGATATGAATTAAATATTAAAAGATAGAACGCTTCACGAATTTGCGTGTCATCCTTGCGCAGGGGCCATGCTAATCTTCTCTGTATCGTTCCAATTTTAGTATATGTGATACCGAAGTAACACAAATATAGCCTGATCCTGGGTTATATATATACCTCTACTCACACAATGAAAATTCTGTACTGGTGTGGTCCTACAAAGAACTCAGACACACTAACACTACAATACACAGCCATAATAGAACCATACACGAGTCCAGGATATTGAGATAGAATAATATTATGTATATTGTTGATTCAACTATTCTGGAACGCCTCACCGACAGGCACTCTGGGTAGAGCATGGCGGTGACTCTCTGGCGTGGGATTGGTGGAGCCGGACAAAAGAGGCCCTAATCCCCTGTCACATGACTCCCCTCCCCCACCCGGCAGCCTCTGCATTCCTCTGACGCACATCAGAGGCGCCCGGAGCTCTGCTTCCCCTGTGGACCCAGAAGAGAAAAGTGTTGGTTTACACATTCATGGTTTGTGTGTGGGGATGTGTGTGATGCAACCCTTCCTACTTCCTGGTTACACAGCTGCAGTTCACAAGAAGTCTGTTGATCTCCAAGGCAACGCAGCGTAGGGCTCGCAACCTTGTGTTGGTAGAAGAGTTGGCGTTGCGTCTAGGGTTAGGAAGGAACGATTCATACTCCATATCCCACAACTTATTTGGGGATTGATTTAGTCTATCCCTGAATACAATTCAGAACACTGTGTTGCCCAACAAGAAAGCATACAGTTATAGGTTGACTAATACTGCGATCTACTTCTATACATGATAAAATCAAATATACAAATATAAAATACATAATTGGATCAATTGTAGTTGGGTTACCGAGCAGTATGAGCCAGAAGAGAGGTCACAAGCTGACCCCTAACAGTAGCTTTTTGATTGTTAAATGTTTTGAAAATTGTAAATGTGATATTCCAAAAGCTACCGCTAGGTGTCAGCATGCGACCTCTAAGCGATGGACTGATCACCTTTCCACTGCATCTCCTGAAGACAAGATGCATACCTTTCTTTTAAAGATTCATTTTAAACGTTGTCATTTGTCTTATATGATCGTCAACAAAAAAGCATTTTTACACTGCAATGTCGGTTCGGTCGCGGCTCGGCACGCAATTTCACTGCCTTGCCTACTGTGAAACCGAGGGGGTAAAATCTATGAAGGTATTATTGTAGCAAAAAAAGGGATTAGACGTTCTCTACAACAGAGAGAGAGAGAGAGAGAGAGAGAGAGAGAGAGAGAGAGAGAGAGAGAGAGAGAGAGAGAGAGAGAGAGAGAGAGAGAGAGAGAGAGCTGCGATATCAACATGAGGAGTTCTACTGGAGTCGGGGAAATCCGCGAGCTGCTGATCATCATGGGAGAGAAGGTGATGCAGTCGAATTAAACGAAGACGGGGAGAGATGGTGCGATCCACGAGAAAAACGCAGAGGAACTGTCCTTACGAGGCTTTCGTCTGGATATAAAACAAGTGGTCAGCAAAATAAAGAATAGGTTGGCGTTTTTTCACTTGTAAATAGTTAATCGCGTTTGTAGCCTACACTCAGACGTGAACTCATTCTTGCATGCGGGTGTCTTCATTCTTAAAAAAATAAAAACATTCCTAGTATGCAAATTATTCTAAAGAGGTCTAGACTCCGTGCGTAGCCCCGCCTTCTCCAGTCGCCAAGAAAGCCCGCGCTGTGACGAACGGGGTTTTTATGAAGGTATTATTGTAGCAAAAGTCTTGAGCATGCGTACACTAAAGTCACAAATGTGTAACAGTAAATTTGAAGTCGTAAATATGTAAGTTGCATGTGTACACTAAAGTCACAAATGTGTGACAGTAAATTTGAAGTCGTAAATATTTTTTTCTACCATTGTAAACACAAAATAGGTGCTACGAGTTCACAGGTCCTTTGTCACAGGTGCACAAATCCTATCCTGTGCATCACAACTCCAAAGAGTCATGCACTTGACACTTTTGCAACAATAATTGCAGCGCAGTTGGTGCAAAACACATGTGCACACCCGTGTTTCATAATCTGAGAACATGCACAAAATGTGTGCATTCGTAAACCCAAATGTGAACTTATGCATCACAAGTTGCACATCTGTGAAATATTTCCTCACAAATGAAATTATATAGATCGCTATGTTCAATGAGCATTCTAATGAGCGAGCACAAGTCTAGCGATACAACTGCTCGAATCTGCTGCTACGAGTCTCAGCTGTGTTTTTTCTTGCGGATACTTTTGCAACACGTCTGGGTGGTAAATTGGGGTGCTAGCTCAAGTAGGCAATTTACCTCGGCCAGTGAAAACGCACGGACCATGCCGGGAAAAAGGCGTGCATAAGACAGCATATTTGGCAGTGTAAAAACGTCTACACAAAACATTAGAAAAATAGTCGGTAGTGGGAGATGGGATATCAATATCGCAAGACATTTCGGGAGGCTCAAGGAGGAGAGTATTATTACATTTTAGTAACAAATTGTAAAGACATTGTAGTAGTAGTCTTGTGGTGGACTGACATAATTCACCTTACTGTGTTATTGGTCTCTTTGAGATCACGTGACTTGTTTGATCGGCGCGACGTTTGAATTTAACGGTTTTTATGATACAATAAACGACTTGCCGTTGCGTTGTTGACGTGAGAAATTGTCTCTTCACTTCTTTTGTCGCATTTTCTACAGTCTAAAGACAGAACGTCTTAGTAGTAATATAAGATTGTATATGCTGTTATGAAGCCAAAAACTTACGTGATGGTTGAAAGTAGTGAGAAGTTTCGGCTGGAGGAGGAGCGTAGGCCTACTGTAGCTGAACTCGCGCTTCCCGCAAGGAGCCAACCGAACCGTCCAGGTCATTTTAATGAGACAACAAAAGTGGACCGCACCAGCGTAATCAAACGTGTCGGGTCGGGTGAGACGGGACAGAAACGCCCAGTCGGTCGAGGGGCCGGTGTCGTTTTCTTTTTTTATAAATAATCTTTTATGTAATTTGTCTATTTATTTCTTAACCTATATATTTCAATCGAACCGTAATTGTAATAAATGTTCATTTATTTATTGTTTATTTTTCAACCCGCTTTTATGGTGTTTTTAATGTATTTATTGTTTATTAAAGAATGGCTTCATTTCAACCCACTTTTATGGTGTATTTTCTTTTTGTGGTGTGAGTTGAGCAAAAATAGTTTTTCTTTCCTCCACACAAACATAGTCTTTTGGTAATTCTGTTTATTTTATATATACACACATATTTCAATAAACTATTTACAATTGCTGGCTGTTGTGGTCCCTCTGCTCAGCGAGCCACAGCTCCACACTTTTGCCGGCATACAGGGCACAGAAGCTCGTCCCAACTCCTCATGCGGCACATGATGACCTGTGTGGCGTCCACTCGACGAACGCTGTATCCACCTTGCAGCTCGGTGGCTTCCTCTTCGATGGAGGAGGAGCAGCAGCAGCGCTGTTGAACACTGAGCACAAGGCAATATAGAACGCTTTTAGTCTAGGTAAAATGAAATGGATGCACGCACACACACACACACACACACACACACACACACACACACACTGGTACACACAGATCAAAAACAATTTAGCAAGATAGATACACACCTTCTGGCTCTGGCTCAACAGCCTCAGGCTCCAAGCCTGGACGGCTACTGTAAAGTGTAAAGTATGTGTGTGTGTGTGTGTGTGTATCCATCATGCTGTGTGAAGTGCGCATTTTTTCGCCTTGGTGGAGCAATGTGCAGTGACCGCGAGGCCCCCCCCCCCCCACCGCCACCCTGGGTCTCCCCCTTGTCTCCCCCTTGTAGTGGCTGTGGCCGTACTCCCTGGTCCTGGGCTGGCCACAGCGGCTGCAGTTACAAGAGGAGACCTTTTTCAAGGGCTTGAGGTAGAGCCCTAGCTCCCGGGCACGACGCTCCTTCTCTGCCTGGACTCGGTGCCTCCAGGCAGTGGAGCGGGGGATGGCTCCAGCCATGGCAACAGCTGGAGCGGCGGCTGGAGCAGTGGCTGGAGCAGCGGCTGGAGCGGAGGCTGGAGCAGAGGCTGGAGCGGAGGCTGGAGCAGAGGCTGGAGCGGCGGCTGGAGTAGTGGCTGCGGCAGCGAGTGGGGTGGGGTCCATCGGGGGGGCAGAGGCAGTGGCTTCTCCTCTGGTTGGACCGTCTGGCCCAATGGCGTCCTGAAAGAAAGCACAACACACAGACACAGCACATGATGAGAACCTGCAAGCACAAACACCGTGGCAAATATGAAATGTTGACAGGCGACGGTCCCACTCACGTCCTCCTCCTCAGCCTGCTGCACCTCCATCCAGTCGTCGTCAGGAGGCGGGCGGGGCGATCCCAACTGGGATGACGAAGCATCGACATCACGCACACCGTGGGGCTCCTGGAGGAGAGCGCTGTGATGCGCGAGGAGAGCAGCGCAGCGTCGCTCGCTGTCCTCCCTCGACTGCCGCCCTGCCGCGGTTCTCGTTCCACTGCACCAGGCCCTCCAGCAGGTACACCTGATAGTGAACGTCACTAGCGGTCGTACCTGTACATAAAAAAAACGAGGGAGGAACAGAGCAAAGAGTTAGTGAGAAGCAAAAAAAAACGAATAAAAACAACGCATGTAAACGCGTTGGAAAAAGATTTACCCGGGACAAAGCGACACTGGTGCAGGTGGAAGGACTGGAGGGAAGTGGAGCCTCGAGCGCACCGGAAGACGGGGAGCCTCACACCACCCTTGGTGACCTTTCCCATCTGGGTGTACAGCTCCACCCCCTCTGGGTCCTGGATGCAGTCAATGTGGCGGCGCTGCGTGCTCCAGATCTCCTCCATGCGGGCGGGGTCGATCAAAAATTGATTGCCCAGAGGCCTGCCTCCGGCAAAGAGGTATGTATGATGTGTGTGTGTGTGTTTAAGTGTGCCTGTCTGCTGCACATTCACACTCGTTAACTGTGTGTGTCTCTGCTGTGTGTGTGTGTTTCAGCTGCTTCCCCTTAGCTGGAGGCAGACGCTGCCTGAAGAGCAGCACTGTTCCACACGGAACCCAGCAGCGGGAAGGTGGTCCTCACCACACCGCCCCGCCTGTGGTGGTACCCGCCAGGCGCCTGGCACCTCTACAGGCAGCCCCCCGCCACATCCCACGCCTTCTTCCAGCACCCATTCTTCCTCTGGCTGCCCTATCAGATGTGGGCGTACCACCTCAAGTGCTCCTCCGATGGACGCAAGCTGATGGGCGCTGGCCTCTACAAGACCGTCAGGAGAGTCTTGGACAGGAGTGGGTGGTACTACATGGCCACAGAGTGTCTTCAGTGCCCCTCCTGTGGCAAGAAGGTGACGGGCTGGTCCAAGCACATCTTGGAGCAGCTGGACGTAGCTCACCGCGAGAAATTCCCAGCTGTTCTGACGTACAAGTATGTCACTTTAGATAGATAGATAGCCTTTATTGTCATTTCATTAATCATAAAAAGAGAAAAAGCTCATTCATTACACACACACACACAGGTTGTCCTGCGACAGAGCACTGATTGGGCAGCTGAAGGAGCACACCTTGGGCAACAGTGTGTCTCGCCTTCGTGCCTCCCTGGTGGAGCAGCACTCAAGGGATTGGATGGCGCGGTCCATAGAATACCTGTCCGTGCTCCGTAAGGTGAGGGCACCCGGAGCGGAAGAGAAGGAGGCGTCGCTCCCGACCTTTGTCAAGGTGCCCGGACTCACCTGGTTCGGCAAGGTCTACGTCCTGGAGGCCATGACCAGGCTGAACGAGACCAAGGCCAGGATTACGTCCATTTTTGGCGAGCTCCTCAAGATGGACTCCACCAAGAAGGTGAGGTTTCTCTCTCCGCCGCGCCCTCTATGACGTCGGTGTGCCGTCTGTGTGTCTAACTGTGTGTGTTTGCGTCTCGCAGATCGCCAAAAAGCTTGCAGGTGCTGCCGCTGGGTCGGCTGTGTCCGTCCTCACTGCGGTCGAGGGGGACGGACTGACCAACATGGTGGTTGGCCTGATGCGGCGGTACCGTGATGCCAGGAAGGCCCCTCCAAAGGTCATGTACGTGGACCGGGACTGCTGCGCTGCCGTGGGTAAATCGTCGGTACATGAGATGTACCACGAGTGGCGAGAGCTGGTGGTGCGGCTCGACGTGTGGCACCTTATGCGACGCTTCGCGAGGGGCGTCACCACCGACAGCCACCAGCTCTACGGCCTCTTCATGGTGAGGCTGTCCTTTCCCATCTTTGAGTAGGACGGCGGGGACGTGGCCCGCCTGAAAGAGGCCAAGCAGTCCTCGGAGGGGTGGGACGCTGTCACGCTGTCCGCCAAGGTGCTGGCTCACCACTGTCGCCTCCGTACGAGGGGTGCGGCGTAGATGGAGTGGCTCCTCCGGGAGGTGCTGGACACCATGGGTGTCCCTCTGATTGACCGCGCCCGCATGGAGGAGATCTGGAGCACGCAGCGCCGCCACCTCGGCTGCATCCAGGACCCAGAGGGGGTGGAGCTGTACACCAAGACGGGAGAGCTCACCAAGGGTGGTGTGAGGCTCCCCGTCTTCTGGTGCGCCCGCGGCTCCACTTCCCTCAAGTCCATCCACCTTCACCAGTGCCGCTTCGTTCCTGGTAAGTCTTTTTCCACCACCTTTACACGTGTTGTTTTAATTTTGTTGCTCCTCATCGCTAACTCTTGTCCCTCGTGGTTTATGTACAGGGACGACCTCTAGTGACGTCCACTACCAGGTGTACCTGCTGGAGGGCCTGGCGAGGTGGAACGAGAACCACGGCAGGGCGGCGGTCGAGGGAGGACCGCGAGCGGCGCTGCGGTGCTACAGCTCCCAGCTGCAGCACAGCTTCAACCAGCTGGCTCTCGAGGTCAAGGGGGTCCAGCTGGTTGACGACTTCACCCAGCCCAGGGAGTACACAGGTACATAGAGATTAGTGACAGAGAGTGTTTGCTGCGGCTGTCTTGTGGCATCTGCTAATGTGTGTGTGTGTCTATCTCTCTCTCTCTGCAGGGGAACTCTTGGGGGTGGAGTACCTGTACTCCCAGTCGGGCGCTGTGCTGCAGCCGGATCCCGACGCTCTGGATGGGACCGAGGAGGGGGAGGAGGAGGACCACGACGACGACTTTGAGGAGGAGGAGCTCCGTCTCCTGGCACACGACAGCGCTCTCCTCCAGGAGCCCCGCGGCGTGCCTGCGGACGATGCCTCGTCGGGGTCCCCCCGCCCGCCTCCTGACGACGGGATGGAGGTGCAGCAGGCTGAGGTGGAAGAGGAGGAAGTGAGTGCACCGTCACCTGTCAACATTTCATATGAAAATATATATTTTCACCAATGTGTTTGCTTGCAGCGTCTCATCGCGTATCTTGTCTCTTTCAGGACGTCGTCGGGCCAGACGGTGAGCCCGGTTACCGCCAGCTGGTGGCCCTGACCCACGCCCTCGTGGAGCTGCGTCACCACGCCTTTGTAACGGTCCGTCAGACCAGAGAGATCATCGCTCTCTGGGAGAGGCTGACGGAGCGGGACAAGGCGGCGGTGACCTTCACCCCCCGCCACCAGGACAGGCTTGTCATGGGCCAGTTCAAAACCAGCACCCGGCACGCTCACGTTCCGGGAGTGGACAGTGTGAAGCGGTAACCGGTGGCACTAACAATTTTGTTCTTTTTTTTTTACAGCCTGCTATAGTCAGTAACTAACACGTTCCCTCTCCCTCTCTCTGCAGTGTCGTCGTGGGTAAGGGGCCGGGAGCAGCCCCTTATGCAGCCGCTGTGGCCAGCCCAGGACCAAAGAGTACGGCCACAGTCGCTACAAGCGGGAGACCTTTTGCGCCCAGGCCGACGGGGGAACGGTGGAGCAGTGGCGCCAGGACAAAATGCGCAGTGACCGCGAGGCCCCCCCCCCGCCGCCACCCTGAGTTTTTTCTTGGGGTGGCTGCAGCCACACACACACACTTCCATCAATCATGATGGTCCATCAAGCTAAGAAAATACAGGAACGGGGTCAACTGTCCTGCCCTCATGGCGAGCACCCGGATCCAGCTCTTTGATGTGAATCAGCGGACCCTCTCCATGTGTTAAGTCGATATACTTTGGCTCGCAGCACTGATTGTTGTCATGATTAATATCTTTGTCATGATAAATAATGCATTGCTTTTTATTTCTTGTTAGGCACATCCAGAGGGGCAAGGAGAAGATGAGGGACACCCAGTCCGAAGGGGGGGGGGGGAAACACTGTGGAGCAGTGGCTCATAGAACTAAAGCGCGAGAGTGTGAGGGCACACCCACCCCCGACACCCAAAGGTTTTTTATTTCACACCTCAAACTTGGACTCTTTTGTCTATCAGGGTGACTCATCAAGCTAAGACAATAGGTCAGGGCAGCTGGCCTCGGGAAAGTCTCCCAGAGGCGTGGAGCTGTATAGGTGTAGGTGAAGGTCCACCCCCTTCCCTTTCAGGTACAAATAGAGGTGTGAGAAATTTCTCTAAACCACACTACGATGGAAGACACTCTGAAGAGCAGCAACTTTCCCGGGGAAAGTTTTTACGTGTCGTGCACCAGTGCACCCCACCACCACAGAAGACGACGCCAGACATGCCACAGTACAGCTGGCTGTTGGTGGTGTACTGCCACGACATCCTCTCTCGCCTGGAGGACGTGAAGGCCCGGGTCACCTCCGTCTTTGGAAACATCCTGAAGATGGATTCCACCAAGAAGGTACATGAGGTGTTAAAGCACAAGCTGAGTACTATGCTCTGGCAATGTGCATGCAGCCTTACTGATGTGTGTTGTGTCTCTTTCAAACAGGTGACCCGGAAGCTCGCCAGTGCCGCCGCCCAGACTGCAGCGTGGGCAACAAACGTCGGCAACGAGCACGGGCAAATTCTCATGTCCGTGCTCACGGCCACCGAGTGGGGGTGGCCTGTTGCCCATGGCTGTGGGGTTAATGCAGAGGTACCGAGACGCTGGGGTAGTGCAGCCTCAGCTCCTCTACGTCGACTGGGACTGTTGTTCGTCCCACGGGGGATCCAAGGCAGCTGCTATGTTCCATGAGTGGGATAAGCTGGTGGTCCGGCTGGACATCTGGCACCTGATGCGGCGCTACACGTCAGGTGTCACCACTGAGAGCCACCAGCTGTACAAGCCCTTCATGCAGCAGCTGTCTTCCAGCATCTTCCTGTGGGACACAGAGGACACAGCCCGGTTGCTCGACGCCAAGAAGAGGATGCTTGAGGCGCAGGGGATGACCTTCTCGTCCGAAGAAGTCCTAATTCTCGAAACTCGATTCTCCAAGCTGCTGACTTCTTGTGGTAGAGTTAGGCAGACCCGAGAACACTGAACATTCCAGTCTGGATGATATAAATGCGTGAATCTATGGCCGTGTCCCAATTCAGGGGCTGCATCCTTCGAAGGACGCATTTGAAGACCACATACGTCACAGCGTCGCGTCAAGTGCTGTCCCATTTGGAAGGGTCCTTCGAATGTGGCCGAGATATGCAGCCTTCAGCCGTTTCTCAATTCGTGTTCTCGTGTACTTGCGTTCTCGATAAACGTCATCAGTGGCAGCCCAAGCACTGTTCCAATTCCAAGTACGCGAGAACGCGAGTACTGTCGTAAAACCCGGAAGTGTTCTCGATGCGTTCTCGATGAGGCCGTTCTACCGAGGATGCATCGGAGGTGACTCGTGTGGACTTGGGACCGTTAAATATCCCAGAATGCATCATCGAGTCCGCTGCTGTTCCAATTGCAGGTGCGTACTCGCGTTCTCGGAAGTCTGTACTTGAAAGTCCGGACTTGCCAAGTACGTACTTCCAAGTCCGCGAGTACGTAGTCCGCGTACTTGGTATTGAGAAACGGCTTTCGTTTCCCGGATTTGAAGGACACATCGGATGCATCCTTCACGGCCAAACGTATCCCAGCATTCATTGCGCGTTGGATATTTTTTCAGAAATGGCGCGGAGAGAGCGGAAGCAGCAGCTGCAGCGAATACATATTTAATGACAAAACTATGTAAAAACATTTTTTAAATATAAAAGTAAGGTTGGGACCATTTTAAATATGTAACTTTATTGTCAAAGTTCAATGACATTAACGCTAGACATATAACGTTAAACTAATTAACGTTAAACCGACGTCCTCTCTTCCTCTTCACCCGCCGGCACCGGCGGTGAATCTTCTCCCACTCCTCCAATAAAAGATAAAACATAACCAATAAAATGATAATTTCTGGCTCCATATTTCTCCTCCGCTGTCCGGTTTGAACCGCAGCTGTCAGGGTTGCTAGGAGACAGGAGCGGCGCGTGGTCTCGCAAGGTAAAGGACGTTAACGGCTGGTTACGCAATCCGGAAATGCTCCGTAGGCTAGCCGCTAGACCGTCCCATTCCACAACGCTCGTTCGGCCTTCGATGCAGCCTTCGCAGTCTACGAAGGATGCAACCCCTGAATTGGGACACGGCAAGTGTCTCTGCATCTGCTGCAGATAACATTCAAGATGAATAAGTTATTTAATCCACATTAAGTACCTACTTCGGCAATTTTTTGACAGCGCTTCGAGGGGGATTCGACCCACGCTTTGGGTGTCGCTTTCATTGTCCCTACGCATGCGCAGGCCGCGGTTTTTGCGCGCAGGCCGCGTTTTTTTCGTTTTTTTTCTCTTCATTTTCAAAACAGAAGAATGCTTGGTCTCCTATGTTCTGTTTCATTTAGAAGATAAAATAACAATATAATGTTATCGATACAAAAATATATGTAGCATGACACGAGTAGAGAAATATATATATACAATATTTAAAAGAATAATAAAATACAACGAACGCACTGTCCCTTTAAGAGTCGCCGTGTGATGACGTCTCTCTGGTGCCCAGCGCCGGAGAAGATGTAAATAGCAAAGTAATACTAATACTTCTACTTAAATAAATAAATACCTCCACTTGCGACGCGACATGTGTGAGTACAACGTATACCCGCCCGGTAGTATAAAGTACTACCTACAGTAATAGTACCACTCTACCTCGTCGAGGGGGAACATTAGGTCCACCTCGGAGACCCGAAGTCCTCACTGTTATAATATATAATCTACTATATGATCTACTATCTTATTATGAACCATAGTTTAAACTTTAGAGTAGCGTAGAGTATAGTATTGTACATAACGCACGTTAGACGGAGAATTTGTTGGTTTGGCATACGGTCCGGATGCAATGGACCATACTGTCATATCTGACCGCAGTGAAGTTGGTTGCATGTTGGATACTTTCATGGTTCACCGTTATGTTTTTATTCTTTCAATAGCTGATATGTTTTAATACTTTCAATAGCTGATATGTTTTTATTCTTTCAATAGCTGATGTGTTTTTATTCTTTCAGTAGCTGATATGTTTTTATACTTTCAATAGCTGATCTCATCTCTAATCTCATCTCTCTACCCTCAGTGTCGTCGCTGTCGTCCCTGCGGCTCCTCGTCCCGCCCCTCCGACTCTTCTCTGCGGTGATGTGGGAGGTTGCCCGGCAACAGAGGACAAGCCACTTCGGGATTTTGGAAGACTTTGTTTCCTTGGTTACGGACGCCATCCCAGAACTTTTGACCGGCCAGCAGAAAAGCCTTTTACTGCTAGGGTTGAGGGCCAAGGTATTTATTGAATTGTGTCAAAAAAAAATCTCAATAACATCCTTGGGCATCGCCATTGTTTTTAAACTTGGCCACCTTTTTGGCACCTGACGCCATTTCTAGCTCTAAAAATGTTTCCCGGAAAATGTTTGCCAACCAAACTTTAACTTTTGTGCAGCTGCTTGTTTTTATCCAATCAACATCTGCCTGTAATCTCGTTGTCCCAGTGAACGTAATCGCATAACTCTACTATACACTAAAAAAGTGATTCTGGCTATGAAGCAAAATACAGTCGGTTTGTATATACATAAATAAATAAAACATTTTTCTAAACCAGATCATATGCATGCAGTGACCCCATATGCATGTGTGGGGAAACACTGGTTTACACCGAATCTGCTAGCTTGTGGTTATAACCTGACAATGTTAATGCTATGCTGTTACCCTTCATGTCTGTGAAGAGGACCCAGGAAGTACTAAGTAGTGATGTCAACGAAGCCCAGAGCACCGTCCGACACCACGTGGAAAGGATCCCCACGGTCTCCTTGGAAACGGTGAGCAAGACATCATAATGGTATTAATTATTATGGGTTTCTCATTCATGTTGTCACGTTGGTATTGATTGATTATTGATCGTGGACATATATTTCAGGACAGCAGTGTGTTGAAGCAGTGGGCGTCCAGTCTGCAGGCAGAGAGACCCGAGGAGACCCAACAGCACCTCCTGCAGGTGAGTGGTGGCGATGCACAAAGCTGATGCTAGAGTGTGTTTGTTTATATTGTACAGTTTGGAGCCAAGTGTCCATGTTTCCCCCAGACCCTGTTGGACCAGGACTTCACGTCAGCCCTGGAGGGTCTGTTGTGTCACTTTCTGTCCAGACTAGACCAGAGCTTCCCCGTTCCCGACTTCAAACAGGTCCTCATAACGGTCACACATAGCCCTGTCTCTTCTCCTACACTCACTCTTCAGTGATGCAGGATACTGAGTAGTACACACTGTTTGTTGTGTTGTTAGGCTGCCGTCTGGCTGTCGGCGCCCTCCGCTGGCTTGGAGGAGGGTCTGCAGGAGATCGACGCCAACAGGGAGGAGCTGAAGGAACTACTGTCCAATCAGACCTACCGCCTGGGACACAGCACCACCCCAGGTACCTTAGAGACCCTAGCCCCACCACCCCAGGTACCTTAGAGACCCTAGCCCCACCACCCCAGGTACCCTAGAGACTCTGGCCCACCACCCCAGGTACCCTAGAGACCCTAGCCCCACCACCCCACGTATTCTAGAGAGCCTAGCCCCACCACCCCAGGTACCCTAGAGACTCTAGCCCACCACCCCAGGTACCCTAGAGAACCTAGCCCCACCACCCCAGGTGGCCTACACACTCTAATCATAACTCCAGGTATTCTAGAGAGCCTAGCCCCACCACCCCAGGTACCCTAGAGAGCCTAGCCCCACCACCCCACGTACCCTAGAGACCCTAGCCTACCACCCCAGGTGGCCTACACACTCTAACCATAACCCCCACCACCCTATGAACATTAAACTAACCCTACCTACTCTACACTAACACTACCTACTCTACACTAAAAAATAGGCACTCTCCCTTGCTCCCCTAAGTATTGGGACACCCTACCCCTTCGCAGGAACGTGCAACATCTAGGGTTAGGGCTCAAATCTAGGGGAAGGGGGAAAATTGGGACAGGGCCTAACCCTACCTTCTCTACACTAACCCTACCTACTCTACACTAACCCTAGTACATACTCTGCATACTCTAACCCTACACACTACAGACTGGTGTATTCCTTCCTCCTCTCGTTCTCTCCAGGGTGCTCTGTTGACGAAGACCACCTGCTGAGTGCCTGGACCCGCCTAAAGCCCCCCCCAGCCTCGCCCGCCTCCAAACCCCTGGTCCAATCAAAACCTGCGTCCCAGCAGACGAGCAAGCAGGAGGAAGAGGAGGACACCTGTGATGCAGCAGGAAGTGGAAAGGAAAGCGACCCTGTGATTGGCCAGAGCCAGGTGTCAATCAAGCAGCCAGTGGGAGCACTGAACAGACGGGGCTCAAGGTTGGTGTCCGGTTGCAGAACAAGTTAGCCTTCCAGCCAACCCTATTTATTGATAAAAGTCATGTGGCTCAGGAGGTAGAGCGGGTTGGCTGTAAGCGTAAGGTTGCTAGTTCGATCCCCGGCTCCCCCTAGCTGAGTGTCGAGGTGTCCCTGAGCAAAACGCCTCACCCTGACAGCTCCCGATGTCGACACCGGCGTCTGTGTGTGAATGTGTGCATGAATGGGTGAATGTTAGGCAGTATTGTAAAGCATTTGGAGTGGCCACTAGTTAGAAAACTACTTTATAAATGCAGTACATTTACCATTTAGCTTAACGTTTGTGTTCAATGTCCGTTCCTGTGTCCAGTTGTGGGAACCAGTCTGAGCCTGCCGGCCCACCACCGACTGAGACAGAGAGCAGCATTCGAGGTCTTCAGGACTCCCTGCTGGCTCTCTCCCACCCCGACAGGTGTGTGTCCTCCTCTGTTGAGCTGAACATTAACCCTGTTCACCGTGACCTGACCCGACCGTGATCCTTCTCACTCAGGTCCAGTGACTCTGACTGCTGTATCGAAGATCAGCCAGAGAACACAGGTGAACATGCATCATTGTTTACACCTGATGAAATCCCCAGCCCATAATAGTTTGGTTACTCATGTGTTCTCTCCTGCTCGTCCATCAGGCAAAGCTTTATCTCCAGGTGACACACTGATGACCTCAGCCTCCCCGGCCCAGACAGACCATAATACTCAACGGCTGGCCCACAAGTGTCCTCAGTGTGGACACTGTTTCATATATCGCTCTGAGGTCTGTCTGCATGCCTGACACACCTCAATGTCTGTCTCTCTACACACACAATCTATATGTCTTTACTGTACACCATGTGGATCAAAGGGCCCCTATTATACGACCAGGTGTGAGTGTGATTAGCCACTTAGATGTATGCTTGATAGATCAGTCTACCAGCCTACCCAGTGGACTGTAGCAAATTCTGTGTCGAGGTGTCCCTGAGCAAGACACCTCAGGCTGACTGCTCCGGATGAGCTGTGTGCTTGAATGGGTGAATGTTAGGCAGTATTGTAAAGCTCTTTGAGTGGCCACTGGTTAGAACAGCACTGTGTAAATGCAGTCCATTGACCATGTGTTTCTCCAGGTGCTTCGCCACCTGCGCACCCTGCAGGGCTGCCCCGGCCCGCCCCCCCCGGCCCAGGTGTACCGGAGCTGCTTCCAGTGCGCCGGCAGCTTCCAGTCGGACGGCGAGCTGAAGGCCCACATCCAGTCCCACCAGGTCCCCTACCAGTGCTCCCACTGCCACAAGAGGTTCCGCCTCTCCTCCACCCTGACCGCCCACCAGCAGACCCACCACATCGCCGCCGGGGGGGGCCTCACCTGTGGCAGGTGCGTGCGCGTGTTCACCTCGCCTGGGGAGCTCCGCGCCCACCGGCAGACGCACCGCCACCCCCCGCCGGCGGCCCCCCGGCTGGGCTGCCCCGCCTGCAGCCAGACATTCCCCACGCAGACGGAGCTCTTCAGGCACCAGCAGACGCACCCGGCCACTGACAGGGCCTTCAAGTGCAGCATCTGTGACCAGGTGTTCACAGGTACAGCGGACGCCTCTGACCAGTTACATTTACAGACACTGTACCGTACACGTACGCGGTATATTGTTGTTTCTCCTTCTTCTGACAAATGGACTTATTGTAAGCCGCTTTGGATAAAAGTGTCTGCTAAATGCCCTGAATGTAAATGTAAACAGGACATTAAGCAGACGCTTTTATCCAAAGAGACTTACAATAAGTCCATTTGTCAGAAGAAGGAGAAACAACAATATACCGCTGTCGGTACAGTAAGGATGTTCATAGAACCAAGTGCCAAGCACTAACAATCGTTAGGTTAACCCATTCCCCATATACAACACAGATAGCTAGGATAAGATTCTTCAAGATGCTAAGTACTAAAACTTAAACCAGCCATCATCCACACACACACTCCATATGTATACGAGATTTGGTTTCAAGATGGCAGAAGTGGATAGGGTGCTCAAATTATATAAATTATAGTTAATTTAGTTTGGGAACTTGTTCAAACATACTTCCTGCTGTATATATCATGAGTCGGAGCTGTGTATGTGGGTGTGTGTGCTCCAGACCAGTTCCTCTCTAACCCCTCCACTTCTCCTCAGATCTCACCCAGCTGCGGATCCACCTGCGGGAGCACAAGAAGCGCTCGTTCCAGTGCTCCCAGTGCCCCAAGGCCTTCATCACGGTGAACAACCTGCAGGTCCACGCCCGGCGGCACTCGGCCCCGCAGGCCCACCTCTGCTCCCAGTGCGGCAAGCGCTTCTGGACGCGTGGCGGCCTGGAGAACCACCTGCGGCTGCACAACGGCGAGAAGCCCTTCTGCTGCCAGTACTGCGGCAAGTCGTTCACGGCGCTGGCGGGGCTGGTGGTGCACATCCGCCTGCACACCGGCGAGCGGCCCTACGTGTGCGCGGTGTGCGGGAAGGGCTGGCCGTCGAAGGGCGACCTGCAGAAACACACGCGCACGCACACCGGGGAGCGGCCGTACGTCTGTCCGGACTGCGGCAAGGCCTTCGCCATCTCCTGTCACCTCAGCGAGCACCGCCGCTCGCACACGGGTAATCACCCTCTCACCCTCTACTGACCCTCTACTAACCCTCACCCTCACGTCACCCTCTACTAACCCTTACCCTCTACCCCAATGTATATGTGATAATTATTGTTCATACATTATTGCATTGAAATTGGTTAAAATACTGATTAAAATGTAAATTATACAAGTCAATTATATGGCTGGAGACCACTGACCAGCTCCTCTCCCCTGTACGTGTGTGTAGGTGAGAAGCCGTTCAGCTGTCCAAAGTGTGGCAAGTGTTTCATCAGGAAGTCCACCCTGAAGATCCACATCCACACCCACAGCGACAAGAGGCCCCACGCCTGCTCCTACTGCCAGAAGAGCTACGCCAGCAGGAACCACTTAAACAGACACGTACGCACGCACAAGACCTCCTAGCCTCTACACACACCTACTGACCTCCTAGCCTCTACACACACCTACTGACCTCCTAGCCTCTACACACACCTACTGACCTCCTAGCCTCTACACACACCTACTGACCTCCCAGCCTCTACACACACACCTACTGACCTCCCAGCCTCTACACACACCTACTGACCTCCCAGCCTCTATACACACACCTACTGACCTCCTAGCCTCTACACACACCTACTGACCTCCCAGCCTCTACACACACACCTACTGACCTCCCAGCCTCTACACACACCTACTGACCTCCCAGCCTCTATACACACACCTACTGACCTCCCAGCCTCTACACACACCCACTGACCTCCCAGCCTCTACACACGTACCACTACGGACGCACAAGACTTCCTAGCCTCTACTGACACACAAGCCCGCCCAGCTTCTACAGACACGTAGAACTACTGACCCACAAGACCTCCTAGCCTCCAGACATGTACCACGATGGACCCAGCAGACCTCCTAGCCTCTACAGACACGGTCCGACCCCTACTGACCTCCTAGCCGCCTCCATCCCAGGACCAGTCTGAAAAGTGTCGTTCTCTGACTATGTTTAAAGAGTGTCTATTTAAGCGTATGTTCCTGGGTGTTATTCGTCTTGGCTCAGTTCTAACCTGGAATCGTCCACTCTGTATCAGTGATATCAGACTCTTATGTTAAACACTGTCTATTTTGTTGCTGCATAAAATATTTTAACAATGGCAACGACTGATTCCTGTGCTGATGGAAATGCCCTCTGAACTTACTATAGAGCACTACTGCTATACTACCACTAATTTAACTAGTACTATAATACTAGTACCATACTACCATTGCTACTACTACTACAGGCTCACACTGAGCGAGTACAAAAAGAAGCGCAGGTGTTTTAATGTTAAACACCTAATGTTTTCAAATGAATATTTGAAAACATTTCTTTACTTTGGGAGGGTGTGTGTGGCCCCTATAGATGATGCCTCTGACCTCTGGACAATAGGTGGACTCTGCAGCCACACCTGAACCTCACCCGCAATTTCTAGTTCCTCCCATTGGGGGAGACATGCAGGTACTGAGATCTAAGATGATTAGCCAACGTTGTAGGCAGACAGAACAGCTCACCTTGTTCTTTTTTTAAACTATATTTCCTTTCATATTGCCATGTGGATAAATGCAGTTTTCACAGTATTGAACATATACACAAAGACATAAGATCTTTTCCAGGATCTGTTTATTAAGACATTGCGTAACAGGACACTTTTGGCCAAAATAGTCTATTTTTTATCTCCATGTTGCAATGTTCATGAAACACTCAACAGGAACACCTCAAGAAATCTAGTTACAATTTCTCTGGGTTGAGACCAACATATGGATTAAAAAATAAATACTCAGGCTCGCCTTGTGGCTGTTCCGTCAAAATGTGAGATATATCAATGAGATAAAGACAGGATATGACATGTGTGGACAAAGTTCTGCCGACTTTGTAAACGGACGCGGTTTTGTTTCTCAATAACACAAAATTTTTTAAACATTTCTGTTTAACCTTCAAGTCAACTTTGGGATTTGATTTGGTGTGTAATCATAGATATCTCAAAAGTAACATTGACGCTCTCCTGAAAACGAATGAAACACAAATGAGCTCGGAGGCCATTTTGTAAAAATAAAAAACAAAACACTGAGTGGCAGAGGCAGCAGAACCGCCTTCGGACGCCAGACAGACGCACAGCCGCTGCTCCGGCTCAACATTAAATGGATGGTCTGTAGAAAATAACCAAACAGTTTCCGTCTCGTTGTCCAGCTTTCCCAGCATCCTCTTGGGTCCTACCAGCCACCTTTCCCGCTCTTTTTCTTCTTCTGCGGGACCTTCTTGCGCGTGGCGCCCGAGGCGGTAGCGGGCTTCTGCTGGCGGGGCGGGACTGCGCCGGAGGCCCCGGGGGCGGAGCTGGAGGCGGAGCCTGGGCGGGGGGAGGTGGGGGGGCTGCTGGCCGTCTTACTGGCATCCCTGGAAGGAAGGAAAATTAAACCAATACATAGTTAATAGATAAATCATAATATAAAGATTAAACTAATATATTTAACATAATACATAAAATAAGGACTAAATCAACTTAAAATATATGGATATAAGGATTAAACCAATTTATAGTATTTATTATAATACATAAGGATTAGACTGATATATAGATATCGTATTTAATCTAATGTTCAACACTGGGCATCTCAGCATCCCTTAAAGAATCATAATTAAATCAAACCAATATAATACATGAACTTCTTGGATTCTTTCAACAAGGCGACAGCCTGCTCGTCAGGAGTAGTCAGGGTGAGGCGTCTTGCTCAGGGACACCTCGACACTCGGCTTAGGAGGAGCCGGGATCGAACTAGCGACCTTCCGGTTACAGGTCAACACGCTCTACCTCCTGACCTCAGCCGACCATACATACATACATCTTCATTAAAGGTGACATATTATACCACCAGGTGTGATTAGCCGTTACAAGCCGTTTTGAAAATCGGCCCTGACATCACAAGTGGGCGTGTCCACCTAGATGTGTGCTGGATAGATCAGTCTACCAGCCTACCCAGTGGACTGTAGCAAACGTTGCTCATCTATCCGTCATACATCTAGGTGGACACGCCCACTTGTGATGTCAGAAGAGGCCGATTTTAAAAACGGTTTGTAACAGCTAATCACACTCACACCTGATGGTAGAATATGTGGATATAATACATCAGCCATTACAAGCAGTTTCAATATCTGCCTGGAAAGGCAGATTTTCTAGCTGCTTGTGATGGCTGATCACACTCACACCTGGTTGCATGACACCACCCCTTTAAACGTGGTCCAGCTGTACAGGAGCAGTAACTAAACCAGCTCATAGTGACAAAGGCACAGACAGAGGCCAGACAAGAGGCACAGACGGAGGCCAGACAGAGGGTACTCACAGCTCTGCGGAGCCGCCCGCGGTGGCGCCCTGCGTCCCCTTGCCGACCTGCTCCTTCTTCTTCCCCTTCTTCTTGCCGCGGTAGTACGTCCGCTCCCGCATGGGTAGCCAGCGCTCGGGGTCAGGGGTCGCCTTGGGGTCAAAGTTCTTGGGCAGCTTGCCTGGAGAATCACAACAAGGGGAGAAGGTCAACAGCGGAACAGAGCCGACAGCAGGCTGGCCTTGTTTGAAAATGTACTTCTGATCAACCAATAGCAGCTCAGCATTCAGATATAATGCTAATGGGGATTGACTAATAGCAGCTCAGTCTTCAGTGATAATGCTAATAGAGAATCGACCAATAGCAGGTCTTCATTAATTGAATTGAATGAATGAATGAATGTGAAACAGATGCAACTCACCCTTCTTCTTCTTCCTCTTCTTTTTGATTTCAACGTTTCTGTGGAGGAATCAGACATACATGAAGACCACATCACCTCAGATACACACGGAAACACTGTATACCTCCTGTACAAACAACACAGTGAACTTGTCAACAAATCAACAAATCAGCAAGATCGTCCTTATCCATTCTTAACACATTATTAGAGATGACCTCTCAAAGAGCAAGTGACAGGACAGCTTAATTAAACCAGTTACTTCATGCGTGAGACAAATAAGAAGCAAATCGATGTTGATCGAACATTATTTCAGAAAGACCGGACCAGAAACCCTGAATGAGACGTAACATGGGGCAACACGAACACTTGGCACTTGGGCTTAAGTGAACAGCAACTGGCCGGTATAATCAGCCTGTCGAGCTGGGAGACTGATTGGATTTGTAGTCTTAAGGACTGGATTTGTAGTCTTATGCCTAAACCGACGGTTCCTCGACGCTTGAGTACAAGAGTGTGTTGTTTATGCTGCTTTCTTGACCAGGTCGATTCAACCAAGAGATTTTAATCTCCATGAGTCCCATCTGGTTAAATAAGGTTGAATAAACACTAATAAAAGCTCCTCCTGCTATCAGGACGTCTGCAGGAGGTCTGTAGCTCTGCCGGTCTCATATACATTTAGCAGACGCTTTTATCCAAAGCGACTTACACCCATACATGCACACATTCACACACCGACGGCGGAGTCAACCACGCAGGGCGACAGCCAGCTGGTCAAGAGCAGTCAGGGTGAGGTGCCTCGCTCAGGGACACCTCGACACTCAGCTAGGAGGAGCCGGGGATCGAACCAGCAACCTTGCGGTTACCAGCCATCCCACTCTGCCTTCTGAGTCAGGTCGAGCTCGGCGGTCTCCTACCCTTGTTCCTTGGGCAGAGTGTCCCCAGGGGGCTTGGCCGCCTTCTTCCTGATGTAGGTGGCACCGTGCGAGTTCTCCAGCTCCTCCACGTCCACCTTCAGCGCCATGGAGTCGGGCGAGGGCAGGTGTTTACTGAGGCTGAGGGGGGCGCGGGTTGAGGATCACTAGGCTGGGCTCAGAGTACCGCTGTGACGACTCGCTATTCACATACTAACGCATTACACTTTATATTACAGTCACATAGGAATGTATATAACTCTCTTGAGACTTTCACTGTCAATAATGCAGCATATACAGACAGTGTTTCCTTTTTCCCCTGAGTATTACACTCTCATTGTGTATGTCATTTTAGTTTAAGCTTTTTAATTCAGATCCTGTATTCTGCTGTGACCACCACATGTCAATACATCTGGTGTGAAGGAAGTGATAACGGTTTTAAATGGATACGACTTGGCCTTGTCTGTGTCCACCACGGAGTAGGCCGAGATCAGCTGGGCCAGCATGCGGACGTCCTTGGGGTTCTGCCTGGTTACAAACAAACACACACATGGTAAACATGAAGAAACACACATCATGGTATACATGAAGGAACACATCTTAAAAACACACAGGATATCTTAAAAAGACCAAAAAAAAACAACAACATTAAGAGGTCTAGTGGATATTTCTCCAGTACATTCTCCCCCCCCCCACCAGACAGGTTGTACACCAGTAACAATAACTCATTTGACAATAAAAAGTCTAACGGCTTCAAATCACTTCATGAACCACATCTTCCCCCTCTAAACATGCCCAACCCAGCCGGTCCTACGTACTTCCAGACAACACCTAGACCCCGTCTCGTCCCTCTCAACATGATAAACAGAGCAGGCTCTACGTACTTCCAGACAACACCTAGACCCCATCTCCTCCCTCTAAACATGATAAACAGAGCAGGCCCTACGTACTTCCAGAGCTGCTCCAGGTCGCTGATGGCTTCTCGTTTCCGTCCGTACTTCAGTTTAAAGTTGGCGGCCTCGCGGACGAGGGCCAGATGTGTTGGGGAGCCGGACTGAGAGAAGGGGAGAGAGAGAGAGCAAGAGAGGGAGCGGAACGGGTCAGAGTACAACATTTGCAACACTAAAAGGTTAGGAAACAATGGAGCAGACTATCCATGAGTAGTCGTCTCCATCCCTGCCCAACAGACCGACCCCAGTGGACCAGGATGGACTCTGAGGTCAGCTGATAAACGTGGACGCCCCCTACCTGTTGGGACTGGTAGTACTGGATGGCCTGGCTGAACACCTCGATGGCGCTGTCAATGTCCTCCTCGTGACTGTACATGGACACCAGGGCCGACACCTTGGAGGGGGAAGAGACATTTGATTGGTCCCTGGTGGTTGAGTGCGTCATGTGACACTTTATGGATGACAGCGTGGAGTCTGATGTCCCAGATCCTCCATCTCATGTATAGAAATAGTTCTTGTGATTGCGATGCTGGGGACTTGGCACGGTGACGTGACGTTACGTGATGGATAAGAGAAGCTTCAATAACCGGCGCTGAGTATTGTGTTGGATGTAAACGTACCATTCCTTGTTTGTGCTTGAAATCGTCGATCGACCTCAGGATGTCACAGGCTTTCGTGACATGACCTACCAAACAAAATATCATCGCTGTCATCTGTGTGTATGGCTCTTTGAGACTGTGTTGTACAAATGCAGTTGAATGCACGCAGTGTCACTTTAAGAGGCTTACCTTGAGTCAGGTAGAGTTGTGCCATGGTCATCTTGATCCCGGACGCACTCTCCGGATGCTGTTCTGCGAATTGCTTCAAGAGAGAGAGAGAACAAGACGGACCGGTCAGACGTCAGGATACATAATACACTGCATACTGCTCCAATGCGTCGCAGTATGCAGTGTATTATGTATGAAGCGCCTAGCATAGAATTTGATGACCACCTTGTTAGAGCCATGTAGGACTGTGGCTGTACAGGTGAGTGTGTTGCTTCTACCTGCAGCTGCTCTATGGCCTTGCTGTGCTGCTTTTCTCTGCACAGCTGGGCCACCTGGACCAGGACGGGTCGGGGCTGCCCGGGGTTCTGGGTCTGGAGGCCCGAAGCCAACTTTCTGCACTGGTCCGCCTGTTGGGAGACAGAGAGACATAGCCGTGGTCAGGTCTGAAGCTTCTGGTGCGGCTACCGTCTCCTGGGGCTCCACACGTGCACATCGAGACGTCTAACCCATTGAGGACATTCATAGGAAGGAAAAACCGTTGGGATAGTAACCTTGTCGCTAAGGATTGTAATCTGGTTGCTAGGTTTATTTAGCAAGTATACCTCGTAGCTAGGGATAGCCAGTCGCTAGGTTTACACAGTCACCCAGTCACTAGGGTTACATGATCGCCAGGGTTACCCCATTGCTGTGGTTGCCAGGACATCATGGTTACCCGGACGCCAGGGTTACCTGGTTGCTACAGTCACATGGTTGCTAGGGTTACCTGGTTAGTGTACATGGCCAGCAGGGCCTTGTTGAAGTCGATGGCCTGGAGCTGCCTCCGGGCCAGCTTGTGCTCCACCCCATCCGTGCTCGTCAGCTTCACCTTCTTCTTAGAGTCAAACACGTTTTGGTCCTGAGGGAGGGACGGAGAGACGGAGGGATGGACAGACAGACAGACAGACAGACACACACATGTTAGTTCTCATTACCCACAGGACCTCGTACCCTTACTCCTCTTCTGATGGGGATGCTGAAGAGAGTGTGGCTGGTTGATGATGGAGAGCCGTAGTAATGAGAGGTTGGGTATTTAACTAACCTTGTTTATTGTTACGATGTTGTTGGCAGTAACCGCGAGAAGCCCGACGTCTGACGGCCTGCAGGGACAACCAGGGAGCGTGTTAACCATTCAGCCAACATCCTTAGGTTAAGCTTCATCAGTGTTGTTGCACAGAGAAGCATATTTACAGTACCCACGGAGTGCCGGGAGAGGCACTCTATAAATATACTGGTACTTGGTTTAAATAATGAGGCCAAGAATCTTACTTATTGTCGTATTGGTGAACTTAAAGTCCACATTCTGTTGCGTCAAACCTGAAGTATAACACTGTCGTTCAGCACAGGTTCAATTCAACGGCGTATCACAGTGTTCCTAACTCACTTGAGCTTGATGACCTGGTTGTAGCGCTGCAGGGCCTCCTCTGTGCGTCCTTGTAGCTGCATGATGTAGGCCATTTGGGAGTGGATGACGGCCAGCTCCGACTCAATGTCCTCCTCCGTCATGTCCTGCGAGGGTCAGTGTGTCAGGAGAGACAGCAAGTCATCAAGCTCTGATTCATTTGAGATTCTCTACCAGAAGAACAGCTTAAAAACAGCCCCTCCCCTAAGCTTTACTTACAAACAGGACCCACTTTTAAACATCACAATGAAAGCTTATGCTTAACT
This sequence comes from Micromesistius poutassou, assembly GCF_964030765.1. Lineage (NCBI taxonomy): Eukaryota > Metazoa > Chordata > Actinopteri > Gadiformes > Gadidae > Micromesistius > Micromesistius poutassou. Next base: position 9,190,506 of record NC_140276.1, read on the forward strand.
AAAAAATAATGAATGCATAAAACAGAAGACTTACAGTATCATCAGCGAAGGAGACTCTGCAGAGCTCTGCCAAAAAAAAAAAGGAGATTGAGTTCATGTCAAGGTCAGAGCTGAACAAAACAAACACGCTAAGTAGTGGAAGAGGACCAGAAGGAGACCGGACTTACCTTCGGCTTGCTGTAGTTTATTGAGGGCCTCTGTGAGCTGTCCCTGACCAATCAGGGAGCAGGCTGAGTTGTAGCACAGCTCGTACGTCGTCTCAGAGAGACCAAGGTCCTCCTGTAAGAGTAACAACACATCAGTCCAGGGACTGACTGCTTAACTACTGTCTTTCTCTCTACCACCTCTCTGTCTCCATCTCTTTCGCTCTAACTCTCTACCCCAGTCTTGTTCCCTCTACCCCTCAGTCTCTCAACCCCTCTCCCTGTCTGTCTCTCTACTCTCCATCTGTCTCTGTACCCTCTCTCTACAACTCTCTCTATTCCACTATGTCCCTCCCCCTCTCTCCGTGTCTGTCTCCCCCCCCTCTCAGTCTCTACCCCTCCGTCTCGCTCTCTATAATTTGTCTGAATATAAACAGTTGATTCAGCGTTGTGCGGCAGCAGACTCACAGGGTTCTCCTTCTCCTCCCCCTTTCTAATATGCATCTGACTGTGAGGTTGTTTTAGCAGCAAACTCACAGGAGAGCTAATGTCTTCTCGCCCCCCCACCCCTCTCTAATATGCGTCTGCCTGAGGTCGTTTCAGCAGCGGACTCACGGGGGAGCTCTCGCCCCACTGGCTCATGGCCGCCACCACGGCAGACAGGTTGGTCTTCCTCTCCTCCTCGTACTCATCCTGGGAGTTCCTGATCAAATCTGTGTACACTGCCTTGCATTCATCGTAGCGCTCCAGTCTGTAGAGCTGGGGAAGGAACACCTTGTTACATCACATGTCGACCCACCTCGACCAGGACAGTGGTGCCCAACCTTTGTGAGGCTAGGGCACACCACCACACAAAGCAGAAATTAATGGCAGCACACCAACAGTTAGATGTCGGGAATGATTATGAATAATGTCATACATCATTATTACTACAAGGCGATGTTATGAGCAGCAGGTTACAGTAAATTGTCTAAATGTCACATGCGCATTACAGGCTCATAGAGATCTGACAAATACCTTCTTTGTCAGAAATACACATGGAAATGGTGCAAGAGCTTGTTTAATTGGAAAAAATGAATCAAAGACATACATAGGAACATTGTAAAAAGGAACTAATAATTGTTTAATCGCTTTCTAGTTTAGCTGTGACCCATGTCAGGATTATGTGATAAGCCTCCAAAACACTTCACCTCCCCCTAGCCTAATCTCAAGGCAGCCCAGTATACCACTGAGCAATACTTCTGTACTCCTCAAGAGAGGGATGATGAAGGAGGAGGAGGAGGAGTGGGAACTCACCACCTGGCCATAGAGCTCCTTCAGCTTGTCTGTCTGTTCGGAGGCTGCCTCTATGGTCTTCAGAGCGCTCTCCACCCGGTTCAGACGGTACTCACAGTACGCCTTCTCGAACACCACCAAGTCACTGAGGAAGAGGAGGGTCAGACAGAGCTCAGTGCAACACACGACGAGAAGCAACACCAAGGACATTGAGAAAACAACAAGGGATGCTTTAGTTGAATGTGGCGCTCTCACAAGGGTGAATCAACAAACTATTAAACAGATATAAAGTGAGGGTGATCACTTACTTGCCAAGCAGTTTAGAGTAGTTGTTCATCACATTTAAGGCTTCCTTGAAGCTGCTGTTTTGAACAAGGCAGACGACTTTACAGTGGAGGGCTGTGATGTCATCCTTGGCTTCGTGCAGAACTGAAGGACAGTTTGGTGAACAGATGATGACGTACCGAGAATAGCACTCAGATCCATTGAAAGACAATGTGCAAAAATATACTCCTGGCCAATGACAAGAACTCGGTCTGTGTAACACATTTACATTTAGGGAATTTAGCAGACGCATTTATCCAAAGCGACTAACAAAGGTCTTTAGTGGTCCTTACTAAGGACCACAATGGAAACAACCCGTTGGACTTTATAGTGTTTTTATCCTTTTGAACACTTCTTGTTTATTGTTGTTCAATAAAGTTTTCAATCAATCAAAGTACATTTGTCAGAAGAAGGAAAAACAACAATATATCGCTGTCGGTACAGTAAGGATGTTCATAGAATCAGTGCCAAGCACCAACGATCATTAGGTTAACCACACTAATCCCAGACCCCAGAGGAGAATGTCACAGCAGAAAGTGCACGACAAAAATACGAAATACAGAGATACACGCTTAAAATAAGAGCACCATATAAGTATATCAGTGTCAAGTTTTCACATGCAGTTAAACTGAACCAGGTGCAGGTTGAAGGATGCAGGGCTTCACCCTAAGCAGCCCCTCCACTATGGACACGTCACTGGTTCGCCAGGACAGCACACTGTCTGTCCACCACGGCTCAGGACAGAAACACCATCCAATAGCCTCGATGGTATGTTTGAACCATAAACCACAGATAACCCACCCACACTCAAGGAAACAGAAACATCCGATCAGTGTTTTACACGTTTGACACCTGAACTGAACGGCTAGCTGTACCTAGCCTCACTATGCTAACAGCTGGTTCTACCCAGTGATCGGCGCCCTAACAACGATTACAACCACTGCTAACTATCAGATTATTGTGTCCAACCAGTGGACGTTCGATCCCGGACTCCTACTTTTATTGACCGCCTTGAGAGCCCTGGCGAAGTCTCCGTTCTGCCCACAGCGATTCACTTCGGTCCAGAGCGCCGCGACGTGCCCCCCTCCGTTCGCCATTTTCGCTGAATGAGTGTACAGCCCAACCGGAAGTATAATTATTCTGTTTCCGGGTGGTAAACTAAATAACATATATTAATATTGTTGACATATCACTTTACCGATTAAATAGATCGATCATTTCAAAGGCAATACAAACGAGATCATTAATAGTATTTGTATTCGTCGGAATCGCCTATAATAGTTACGTTAAACCAGAACCGTTAGAAATACTACGAAAGAAAAATACTACGGACATTTTTTAATTTTAAAATGACTTATATGTTATATTTGTATTTTTTTTATTTCTTACGTTACTTTTTTGTTTATTTTTATGAAATATTTGAGTTTGTGTGCTTTTCGGTGTTTTGATTTTGATTGACTGACCGCACTGCGCATGCGCAGTTGTCCTCCTCGGAGCCCAGGCAGCAGCAGCACGCAGGATCTGCAGGAGGCTGCAGCGGCGAGCTCGGAGGGGGCATTGTTGTCGTTCTGCTCGGACTGTGTGACAAGCTTCTGATCAGGAAACATGGCCGGGATCAAAGGTAAGCGAGCTGCAGTATAGATCCGTCCTTTATCAGGAGGTGATGTGATTGGCGTCTTGTGTTTATGACCGGCTCAATGTGGCCTCTGCGTTCATTGTGTTGCTATGTGGAGCTAGGCTGCAGGAAGCCACCGCAAGGCCAGTGTGCAGAGCAGACTGCGCCTGCGTTAGCCGAACAGCCCGAACTTTGACGAGACAATAGCTTTAGTGAACCGCTCGGAAGGGGTCTGGACTCTGGACGTGTGTGTTCTTATTGGACTGCACAATAAAACCTACTGATGGAAGAAACTCACAACTCCAACGACTCTAAATCACTACACCAGAGCTTACCCGGTCCTCACACATTTAAATGTGTGCTGGTGGTGGTGATAAAGTTGCCCGTTTCGTTACTCTCCATCCGCGTATTGAGTTATTATCACAGAGGACCGTTAGCCGAGCCTCACAGCATCGACGAGTTACCGTCTCATTGAACGACTTGTGAAATCACCTGCTTCATCACATGGTCTCCGACCTCCCTTGCGGCCGTTCTCTCTCTGTCTCTCTCTCTTCCTGTGTGTGTGTGTGTGTGTGTGTGTGTGTGTGTGTGTGTGTGTGTATGTGTGTGGTTCTCTCTCTCTTTCTTCCTGCGTATCTCTCTTTTTCTGTCTCTCGCTCTTTTCCTCTCTCTCTCTCTCTCTCTCTCTCTCTCTCTCTCTCTCTCTCTCTCTCTCTCTGTGTTGCCCTGTTAACCCAACACACACAATCCAGAGATCACCAGTAACCTCTGTGCCCCCCCCCTCTGTCCAGCTCTCATCAGCCTGTCCTTCGGGGGGGCGATCGGACTCATGTTCCTCATGCTGGGATGTGCTCTCCCGGTGTATGAGTAAGTGTACAGTACACACACATACACACACGCGCCTAACCCTAACCCTTTATTCACAAACAACATACTGTCAGTGTTTTCCGGTGGGCTTACTGGCCGTCACCTGATTGGCTGTAGAGTGTGAACAAGGAGATTTGTGTGGTTTAGGGAAAGACTGAAAGATTAAAAAACAGATTGTAAATCAAAACATTTAGACTTTTGGGATTCCCTGGTTTCTGGAGTATATTATACAAGTCTTTAAACCCTGTTGATCTGTTGTCTGTCTTGTACTGTATGAATCTCTCTCTCTCTCTCTCTCTCTCTCTCTCTCTCTCTCTCTCTCTCTCTCTCTCTCTCTCTCTCTCTCTCTCTCTCTTCGCAGTACATACTGGCCTCTGTTCCTCCTCTTCTTTTACATCCTGGCCCCCATCCCCTACTGTATCTCTCGGAGAGTGGTGGATGACACAGACTCGGCTAGTAATGCCTGCAAAGAGTTGGCCATATTCCTGACCACGGGCATCGTAATCTCGGCCTTTGGCCTCCCCATCGTCTTCGCCAGGGCCACAGTTGTAAGTGAACGCTCATTCATGAATTACCCTGAGTTGATAACATAAAGAGTTGTCCTAATACAGAGTTGTCCTAATGTCCTAAATACCTAATACATACAAAGAGTTGTCCTAATACAGAGTTGTCCTAATGTCCTAAATACCTTATACATACAAAGAGTTGTCCTAATACAGACATACTGGGCTCTTTTACAGTGTACTACTTCTTAACATTACAACGTATTATCCATTTCCTCCTTTTAAACCGAACATGTGGTAGAGGCAACATGCTCATCCTCCTGAGGGGACGACAGTCTGCTGGTTAGGGTGTTCGTAAGGTTCTGGGTTTGATCCCCAATGTTGGCAGTCTAACCTGTAGGCCTCTTCCTCACCCCTACCTGCTCCTTAATGACATGTATCCGAACTTACTGGGAGCTACTTTCGATAAAACGTTGTCTCAAGTAAAAAATCTCCTGGCACTCTTGTTCCTTTGAACAGCCACTCAGAAAGAACACGGAAGCACCTTGCATGTTGAAAGTCTGATTTGTGAATTGAATGAACACACTGAATGAAAGCTAAGTAGCGTGTGTGCTAACTTGAACACGTGCTGTCTGCAGATCGCATGGGGTGCGTGTGCACTGGTGCTCACCGGGAACCTGGTGATCTTCTCCACCATCCTGGGCTTCTTCATGGTATTCGGGACCAACGACGACTTCAGCTGGCAGCAGTGGTAGACGAGGGGGAGGAGGAGGAGGAGTGCTGGTCTGAATAGTTTAGTTTGTATTTTTTTTTTGTAGCCTTGCAATGATTACTGTTGTTCTGATCGGTTGGTTTTTATTGTTATTTATACCGCGGGCCGCCCACCCATCTAAACAAACGTGCAAGACGTTCCATAAGAGAGGCGGAACGAGACCCCCGCTCTCGTTCCGAGATGAAGGTTTACTGTGTGGTCATCATCACGCATACGTATGCTAAGCGCGTTCCTGAAGAGGAGCGACGCAGACCAGAGATGTGTGTGTTTTGTGTGCAAATGTGTTAAGAAAAATGTTAATGTCAAACCAAGAGTGGACCAGAAATAAGGTATAGAGCAGCCTGTTCGTGGTGGAAAAAGTTCTCAGTGTGGATAAGAGATGGAGCTTTGCTGTTACTTCCCCTCATTTCCCGACCTTTGTCGCCTGTAGACTTGCTAGATTCTAACAAAAAAAATGGAGGTTCCTCACCTGCTGTTAAACAAGTTCTCACAGCTTTTTATTTTAGAGTAGGCATTGAGGAGCAGAGGAAGCATTTGTGTAGACTTTAGATTATTTAGTATTACATCGAAAAACTACTGGATAGAAAGCATCCAAAACTGTCAGGAGTAGCCAAAAGTTCCCGGACTCGGCCCAACCTACTCAGTCTACCTGTTGGCTCCCTTGAGTAAGATGACCCCCTGCACCTCAATACCATGGATCTGGAGCTGTTGGTTAAACTGCATAGCTGTCTCTATCACTGTGAAATGAATGAATACAGGATGGCTTTCCCATTGTTCCTCCGCACAGTGAAGCTCCTTCTCCTTGCCAAGCTCATATATTATATATATATATTGCGGTTGATATGTTACAGTGGGAGTGGCTAACAGAAGCCCCCAGCCAGTGAGATTAGCTTAGTTCGGCTTAGAGCCAGCAGTCATGTGTTGTACTTGGCCAAACTGACCCTACTCACACCCAAAGCTCAGCCAATCTACACACACCATTACCTGCTAGATGTGACAGATTCATTTCGGACAATTCAATTGATCTAATCTTTTTTCTCCTGTAGTTTCTATGAGTTTATGTATTGTTTCTGTTTCATAAGAACAGCAGGGTCAAACCCAGACAAGAGTTCCCGTCTTGCTGTTACAGACACACTGATTTCCTGGAAGCTTAGTGGAGTTCAACACCAACTGAGTTCATACCCTGTGAGTCTGTGAGTGAGTGAGTAAGTAAGAGAGAGTGTGAATGAGTGAGTGTGTAACATTTAGTTGTTTTTTATTTGCATGGTGCCCTCTGATAGATGCCAAAACAAGCATACTGATTGGATATGAACTCCTCTCTGGATTGGTTCCTCATTTAGCTGACCTGTACCTCGGCCAGCAAAACACCATCTAAACGTGAATTAATTAAAAATGTACCTTTTATCTAATGGCATTGTTACAAACTACTGATCTAACTTGTGTGTATTCCATGTAACAGTATAACAACTGTTGCGTAGTTTCTCTTTGTTAATATCCCCTAATCACCTGTCTCATGCATGTTTTGATTTTGAGACTTTGTTTGACACTGTAAAGTCTTCCTCAGAGATGCGCCCTGAATCTTGAGAACTGGTGCGTTGTGTCTGTGGGGTTGGGTGGGTCTGTGCTTTCATCTGTTTTATTTATCTTACTTCACAGATCTGGACGGTATGTTAATTTATTCATTCTGTTGACTGTTTTGTGTAGGTATCCGACGCCATTTTGTATCTACAGACTTTGTGTTCGGGAGGCTTGTGTCCGCATTTGGCTTTCATTTTTTAAATAAATGCCATTTTTGAACATCCTCTCCTTGCATTATTAAAAACATGTTATGTGTGGTAAGACTGCGCTTATATATATATATATATATATATATATATATATATATATATATATATATATATATATATAAAAAGATATCTCAAAGATAATCATAACAATTGAATGATTTCAGTTTGGTGGAGGCTTTTATCTGAAGTGCCTTCCATGGGCCCATTCATTTCTTAATGATCAAAGATACATATTATTATCCCGTTGTACTCTTAAGCTATCATGGATAAAATGTATCTCCATGGAAACACCGAAACATAGTGATTGAAACACGAATAGAGAAAAAGGACATTATTTCAAACGATATCCTAAATTATGGAGATGATTGACATGCCATTTTAAATGGAAAGCAGCGTTCAGGTCAACTGAAAGACTAGACTCCTCAGTGATCCTAGCTATGTGGTTACCATGGTAATGTTCTGAACTGGGGATGAGTCCACCACACAACTTATTCTTTTTTTTAAATATATATACATAACTGTCCATGTTTATGATTACCGTCAGGTTCACTGAGGGCTGGTATTCATGAATATGTATGAAGCGCCCCACAGACTCATGCACTAAACTATGAGCCAACCGCTTTGATGTTACCAATCCTTTAAACTCCATCAACTCCCACCTGTCTTCTCTTAAGATGTCGACCACTTGACCTTAACCTAACCTTGGTACACAGAAGCCTTACATTTAAACATAGCCTCCTAGATATGAAGGTAACTACCTCTCTGTCATAGGTTGGTTTTGCTGACCCAGCCATATCGACGGCTGTGTTCTCGACTGCCTCCTACAGGCCCTTCTCAGCCACTACAACACATTTCTTCCTTCAATGTCTTTTACCGCTGGGACTTGTTCGGAGAAAGACCTCAGCGCCCGAAAATAACACCAAGATATTAATACAACAATAGAGTAAGTGTCAAAAGCGTCTGTTATATGTTTCCGTAATAAAAATTGATCATATTATGATAAAATATTAGTATAGTTACATTTAAAATAAGTTTAAAAAAATTTAGACGTCTTGTTCGGCTTCGACGCCCAGATGATGATGATGATGGCGGACAGGAGGAAGACTCCAACCGTCCATCAGGACCTTCTTTATAGGTTCATGATCAGGACGCATCTGATTTTAAATCTAAAGGCCATTTGTCAAGCCAGACATAGTTAGTTTTAGGTTTGACGCCCTCTAGCTGTCAGGACAGGAACTGTTGCAGACCAGGAACGTAACCATCCGTGTAGGGGTAGCATTCACCCAGTTCAGGGTCAGCTGAGGAACTCCTGCAGGGATGGGACGGGTAGGTTCATGTCTGAACACGCTGACACATGCTGCTCTGTTAGGCTCTGTTGAGTCTTTCCATTAGATAATAATGACAGTTATTAAAATATATGGTAGGGTAACAGAAGACATAGACTTTAATTTCACTGTATTTAAATTAATCCCTGAGATAATCTCATAATATGACCGATCAGTCATTCATTAATTTTTCTTGCTTGCCTCAACTCATACTTTGCTCCTTGGACTCATCCTTTGTTGCTTGGAATATTCATCTATCAGGAGTTCACCCATGAACGTGCACGTCAGGCTTTCTGCCAAGACATCCCTGTCTTTGTGTCCATGCGTACAAAGCGTGACTGAAGGTCCATCACCACCCAAGGTATTTATACACAGATAGAGCTTCCACAGAGTAATTTTATGATTTGCCCCCAGGGCATAGATCTGGAAGGTTCTCTCAACCCCTGCTCACCTGCTAGAGCCAACATGTCAGACTGACTCCAGGTATTTGCATATCAGCTCACATGGAATAATGATATCATTAGTTATACTGCATAGCATCAATATAAAAACTTTTTTATTTGTTAACTGATTCATGTTTATGAATCTTTAGCTCTATCTAGGTTAGATGATCTTCCACACCCTTACAGATGCGCACCGCTTGCCTCAAAGTTATGAAAACAGACATAACTCATAACAGACTTGGACTGATGCTTAAACTTGCCTTGAGTAGGCGTGTTCCACGTGCACGCCTCTACAAGCACAGCGCCTCCGACACCGCTGCGGTCCTCCACACTTTTTGGTTGCTGCAGAAGACAAAACCCTTACCTGACCCACCTGGAGAGAATGGAGAACACATGCTGCCTTCACCTTTAACCTTTGGAAGGTTTGCATCGATTTGGGACCACAACCACCCACCCAAGTCAGGCCAAACCCAGCACGCTGGTCTCTGAGATCTCTGAGGATCTGAGGACTCTGGTCTCTGAGGACTCCGGTCTCTGAGGACTCTGACCTCTGAGGACTCTGAGGACTCTGGTCTCTGAGGACTCTGACCTCTGAGGACTCTGGTCTCTGAGGCCTCTGAGGACTCTGGTCTCTGAGGACTCTGAGGACTCTGGTCTCTGATGACTCCGGTCTCTGAGGACTCTGGTCTCTGAGGACTCAGAGGACTCTGGTCTCTGAGGACTCTGGACTCTGATCTCTGGTCTCTGAAGACTCTGAGGACTCTGGTCTCTGAGGACTCTGATCTTTGAGGACTCGGGTCGAGGCACCAGGTAGATTGGATTGAGCTGAGGAAGGAGGATGAGGAGGTTTTTCCGAGCGCGAGACGAAGACTCCAGTCAGATCCAATACCTGACGGCCAAGTGTCACCGGCTGGCCCACGAGAGAGGTGAGCGCTTGAGACGAGGATCTCACTCCTCCACTGAACCGCTCGGCTTAGGTCCTACTTGGGGGTCATGCGTTGGGGGCATACATTTCATGTTTACTTCCTCCCTCTCTGTGTTGCATTTACAGAGACAGAGAGAGAGAGAAACCTCCGGATAACCTTTGCCTTGCAGAGTAGTGTTTCATTTTAAATGAGTAACGTATTTTCATTATACAAGCTGAATGGCAGCTTGTATGTATCTGTTGCCGCAGCCCATGTGCTTAACAAGGTTGTCGGTCCTACAGCCCAGCTGGAGAGAGAGACCTTGGTGTCCAGGGAGAGACAGCGGAGGCTACAGAATGATCTGGAGGCGATGGCTGCTCACCTCCAGCAAAAGGTGCAGATGATTGTGGAGCTGAGGAGAAAACAGGACCACCTGGTGGACCACCTCAACCGGCAGCAGGTAACACCATACAGTGGATTCTTTATCATAAAGTGTCAATCTCTAAGGTTTTCATGTAGATAAATGTCTGTTAAGTCGCTATCTATCGTGTAATTTACATTTACATTACGGGCATTAGGCAGACGCTTTTATCCAAAGTGACTTACAGTAATTACATTTGTCAGAAGAAGGAGACACAGGTTAACCCATTCCCCATATACAACAAAGATAGCTAGGATAGGATGCTACACAATGCTAAGTACTGTATTTAAGTGCAAGGATGTACAACATATGATAAGTGCATAAGAGGCGTAATGAGGTAACACAACCTTGAGCCTTTGGCCCACTGAGGAAAGCCCAAACTAGGTGTTGGTGCTGTTTGTATCTCTGGGAATGGCTTTTTATAGGCAAAGGTGTCGCCAAAGAGAACTAAATGGAAATCATAAAGATGTCTGGTTCAATGTGTTCATCCTGGATGAATAAAGGAGAATATTAAATTACAAATCTAACCTCAAGGATTACCCCCTCCCAGCACAGGAGCAATCAGAGGCCTCTGCTCCATGTGGTCGTACCACATGGAGCATTTATTTCTAGAGCTTCATTGGTGTGCTTTTGTCCAGAACGGTTTGCAAGCAAGGCTGGGTATATAATCAAAGCATCCAACCAATATTGGGAATGTAATGTAATCTGACTCAGCGCAAACATACACACAAAACATATGTGTACTTAGAGTTAATTATCATCACTTTAAATTATACAGTACACATTCTTTTGTTAATATATTTATTTCAATGTTATTTCAATGTTTTTTCCAATTATAGGAATTGTAACCATAATAGCAGTTTCTCGAGTATAATTCATACTATGAACATCATATGAATTTAAAGTACCAAGTCTGACTAATTTAAGTTGAGGCATTGCGGAGCACTGTGCGGTACATTTCCACTCCAAGAGGACTTAATGTCAACTTAGCCCGCGGTTCTTTTTTGCTCCTCCGTACTCTGACTAATTACTCTACTGTATTATTCACTTTCTACTGTTCTGTACATATTCTGCTGCTAGGTGGCACTAGGGCCTTCTCTACTTTACTCTACTTTTACTCTACTCTAGAAGGTCCGTTCTCAGGCTTTATCCTGGTCCTGATGTACTTCTGTGTCGGTGTGGTGATCAAAGGGTTGCCCAGCAACGTCATCCCTACCCTCGACCAACTCCCTTTTGAAGTCCTGGAACGTGTTTGGCGTTTAATGTCACCAGAGTTTAACTTCAAACCCTCCTCACCTTCTCAAACCACTACACGAGCCCTGCTTCCGCCAGTTGGCCCAGCCGGCAGTAATTACAGTAATTACACACCAATTATGTGCCCATGTTGACATCCACACATTTTATTACCATTACATTTGGGATTATGATCTTTCGGTCATATTTAAAACTTTTCGTTCTGAAGACATGTGGCGAAAAGATTTTCTTAAATATCCTCCAAGTTTCCCTTTGTTTCCTCTTTTCCAAACTTTCCAGAGGGTGTTTCGCTGAGCGAGCAGGGTTTTGCTGCCAGCGTTTGGCGCTCCTGGTCGCTTGAGCTAGACTCATTCTCACCTGGGACGGGCCCGTTCCAGCCAGGTACCTCCGGCCTCCCCAGCAGACCCCAGTGCAGTAGGAGGGGGTCGGTGCTTGGCACAGAGCCATCTAATGGTGGATGAAACTGAAGGACTGGTTGGACCTCTCAGTCCAGTTAATGAACTCATGGCCTGAAAATGAGCTCCTCTGTCCTATCCCTCCTAGGGTTGGACAGTCGACTGATGGCCTAAGAGTGAAGCCCTCTGTCCTATCCCTTGTGGAGGTGGACAGTCCACTCATGGCCTCAGACTCATGGCCTGAGACTCATGGCCTGAGAGTGAGCTCCTATATCCTATCCCTCCTGGTGGGAGGCCAGTGCTTCCTTCGGTGGTGTGATTGTGTGTCTCCTTAATTAATGTGAAGACGTGGTCCTTCATCCTGCAAACACCCTGACCACGTACGGAATACGGCCTTGTAGCAACCCGGGTTTGATTCCCACCTGTCGCCCAAAGGCTGTGTGTCATTCTCTCTCTTCTTCAGGCTCACTGACCTTTGTTTCCTCACTCGCCTATCCATAAAGGCTTTGAACTACTTATTGCAGAATGTAATGCCAATGCAGTGGTCGAAGACACGCTGGGCCTGAGATACAAGGATGGAGGGAATCTTGGAAGTAGAGCTCAGCTTCCATCTCAGCACCACCCAGCTGGAGAGAGCCAAGCATGATCCCTCAATGCTGGGAACCGTCCTAATATCTGTAGCGTTCTTCCTAACTACGATCCAAACAAACTGACTGACCCTCAGATTGAAGTGTGTATTATGAATTAGTTTACTTGCGCGGTTAGTCCTCAGTTGCTATGGTTATGCTTTGAGCTACTTAGGTTACTTATTATGGTCTGGCCTCTGTCTTCCTTGTCTCCATAGGGCCTGGTGGAATTCCTGAAGCATCATGCAGGCCTGAGGGCGGAGGTGGGCCCTACGGTGGAGGAGAACTTGAGCGACACTGAGCTGCTGGCTACGGAATTGGAGCAGCTCCGCTCTGAGCTGCTGGCCCTGCAGAGCTCCGACGGGCAGCTGGTGGGCCTGGTGGAGGAGCTATACGCTGAGGCCCAGCACAGAGCAGCACTGGTAGAGAGCCTCCAGGAGGAGCTGCACAGGTAGGCCCAATAAATTCTGGGCAGAATAAGTAGTGGAAGGAAGGCAGTGTGCTTTTTGGTTTTTCCAAAATAAAAGACCACTTTATTTAAAGTTAAAAGTGTAACTAGGACTGTTGGATTGTTTACTGTCTAGCACACCAGACGATGATAGCAGCCAACAGTAGCATAGGCTACAGCTGTTGGTTGTGTGTGTGTGTGTGTGTGTGGAGGGGGGGGGGGGGGGGGGGGGGGGGGCTCTCCTGACACCCCATACTGTTGTCTTAAAACGTATTAAATCAGCCGCGGTTCGATTTAAACATTTTGGGTTCCTACAGACCACTCAGCATGCCAGACCAAACAAAAGTGTAAAATACATTTTATTTTCTTTAGCCTTTTCAGATAAGGACACACGATACTATGCAGACAAACATGAAAACAAACAAAGCGCTGTCACAGTTTGATTAACATCTTAACAAAGTGCGCTCGCTGCCAAGCCGCTGCTAGAGCATCGACACACGACCGATCTCCGTCTCGCCCGTCGCATCGAGACCGAAGGAAAACAACTCGGGTCTAAGTTATACCACGAGTCAGCAGAAAATACCTCCCCCCCCCCGACCCCTTATTTCAGAGAATCCCCCTCTTCTTTGAAGCCTAGCATAACACACTACTTAAAGGGGTACGCCGGGGTATCTGTAAATCTGCGATTTCCTGTCTTACTGATATTGAGTTGTTCAAATCCGTTTTAATGTGTTTAACTCCAAATTCATCACTCCACGTTCAGAAGGTAGCCTAGCTTCTATTCATGTGAGGGGAATACACTTTTAATAACTTTAAAAGTGTTCCATTGTGGACTTCCATAGTGTTTGTGCTGGTTGAGTGTATCTTCTGGATCAACATGTGCCCCACAGTAAATCAACGGAGGTCGAGGACCTGTGGAGACAGCGGCAGAAACAGAGAGAGGAGCTGGAGCAGCTCCGCAGCGCCCACCAGAGGAAGGTGAGGGAACTGCAACTCACTGAAAGAACACTCAACCATTTGATGTTCAGATTAAACTACAGCAGTTACATTAGTAGTTATATTTTCAAATGTGTATTTTCAAACCTTATATATAAAACAATATTTATTAGAGATGTTATGTTTTTAAACATTTTCAATTCCCATTTCCAAACACACTTTTTATCAAAAGGCTCAGACATCTCTCTAGGACTTTTGAGTGTCAGTTGGCCGTGTTGGACGACATAAATTACAGTTGGCTGATCCAAAATGGCTTCCTGCCGGCGGAGAGCAATGCATTGTGGTCCCCTGTTTCGCTTGAGGTAGTTCAAATCACTTGATTAGTCAACGAAACATTAAATCCCCAGCAAAACAAAAGCTCTGTATGTGATCCACCCACCGTGGCCAACAACAGAGGCCTGATGTGCCAAGCTGTAGTTTGGTAGAACTAGATTATTCTGAGCCAAGGTCTGGAAAGAAACAACCACCACTTCCCCCGCTCTGGGACGAACACGGCCTCTTGGATTCAGAAAGAGTCTCTCCCCAGCCTATCACAGAAGCACCTGGCCATGTCGACAGTAATCCTTCTCATAAGACGTCTCCATTAGAGCAACGAAACAAATGAGGGGGAGCTGGAACTCTCTGCTTCCACAATCTTTATTCTGAGATGTGGAAGGAACACATGCATACAGTTACAGTTAGGAACATGCATACAAATGTCCCCATAATTGTATGTGTGTGTGTGTGTGTGTGTGTATGTGTATATGTGTGTGTGTGCTTTAGGTGTGTGAGCTACAGCAGGAGAACAGCAGCAGTGTTCAGAAGCTGCAGCAGACGGCCGATCAGTTTGAGAGGCTCTGCAAGCAGCAGCGCTACTGGATGCTCTGCGTCAAGAGGTGGGTTAGCAGCTAGCTCATCCTGCACCAACTTATCCTCATTCAGTTAGCACAACAAGCCTTAGCTTAACCTGATTTAGTTAGCATAACAAGCCTTAGCTTAACCTGATTCAGTTAGCATAACAAGCCTTAGCTTAACCTTGTTCAGCTAGCATACCTAGCCTTATTCCACTAGTATACCTAGCCTTGACTTCACTGTATTTTATTTTCTGTTTGCACTCAGCTTAGCCCATAACAAATAAGTTAATGCATAAGGTAATGCATCAAGATAAAGAAGTAACTGGTTACCAATGCCTAACCTAGTCAGGGATTCAATGCTTAACAGTGTGTTAAAGAGCTAATCAATTCCCCATTACTTATTTATTTATGATTTACAGGTGAACACTAAAATCGCCATGGCCCTTACTGCTACTAACCACACCTCATTAGCATAATGCCAGCTTCCTTAGGACACATGGAATAAAAGCCAGTGACATCACAAGAGTGGGCGTGGACACGTTTCTCTTGGTCTCTTCTGATTGGTCGCCCTGTGGCTGCAGGTACAAAGACTGTCTGACGGAGGAGAGGGAGGCGGTGGTGCAGCAGGTCAGTGACCTGGAGCAGACTGTCCTCAAGCCCAGGGGATGTTCCCACTGCAGCAGACAGAACCGCTGCCCCCTGCAGGACAGGGGCAGCAACTGCAGGCAGAGGTAAATCAATCCAATACATATACACACTATACTTTCGTATAGTAAGTGTGTGTAGCCTTAACATAGTGTGTGTGTGTGTGTGTGTGTGTGTGTGTGTGTGTGTGTGTGTGTGTGTGCAGGCACCAGTCTATGTGTGGTGCAGAGGTCCGGGCTGACCAGCAGGGGGAGCCATGGTCAGCCCTGTCTGAGGACACAGTCACTCAGGTAGGAAGAGCTTTCATACCATACTGGTGCGTCTGTCAAGCTGTGTCTCCATGCAGCGTCCTGTATGCCGGACCCTGGAGCAGTCTGTCTGTCTGTATGTCTATCCGTGCTGCAGTCTGTCTGTCAGTACCTTTACATTGATGGCATTTAGCATACGCTTTTATCCAAAGCGACTTACAATAAGTACATTTGTCAGAAGAAAGAGAAACAACAATATATCGCTGAAATATATCTGTAAAATAAGGATGTTCATAGAACCAAGTGCCAAGCACTCACAATCACTAGGTTAACCCATTCCCCGTACACAACAAAGATAGTTAGGATAAAATGCTACACAATACTAAGTACTGTTTTTAAGTGCAAGGACTTACAACATACAATAAGTGCATACATTAAGTGCCAGGATTACTGCAGCTGCCTGTCTGTCTGTCCATGCAGCAAGACGGCTCTGTTATTCTGGGCCGTCTATATTTCTGTCCGTGCAGCAATTTGTCTGTCTGTAAAATTAAATACAAAACCAACATGCCAAACTGTCCATGTGTGACTCGATCCAAGTATTGTTTCTAGAGACATAATGCATATAATCTTCACGAGAAGGCTCCATACACCTCCTTAAAAAACGCTTGTTTCTGAACTGTTTTCGCCGGTGAGCCCGGGGATTCGATACCGCTGGACTGTGGACGAGTGCAACAGGCGTGACATGGGAGAGATTAATTTGCACGGATAATATTTATTCGAGGACAGCTGCAGTAAACCAAACAGCCTGCCTCCAGATTTCAGAGCCCTGATACATTTTGGGCACTGGCACAGCCTCAAAGCCCTGCGAGGGTCTCCGACTGGAGGAGATGTTTAGGACGGGCGGGAGGAAACCACACAGTATCTCCACGGGGTTACCCTCCCCCCTCTCCAGGGGCCGAGGCTGCTACTGCAGTCTCTTAAGGAAAAGGACATGTTTGGTGGGTATACTTTTTGTTTGTGGAGCAACGAACCCTGATACGTCCTGGCTGGAATGGGATAGTTTTTTTTGGGAGATGTCCGCAACAAATCTGTGTGTTGTGATCTGCCAGGCCCATTTCAGTGCTTTGAGATTCAGAATACAAATAAAAATACAAAAACATGGGCCCGAGGGGTGTAAGGGGAGACATTCATAACACAGGGCCCGTCGCCAGATGAGCCCCGCTGCCAGGGCCCAGAAAAGCTGTCCCACATCCAGAAAGTTCTGAGAAAGCAGAATGGATGCAGCCCCTTCACCATTCTGTGTTCCTGTCGTTCATACTCCATAAACACGGCATTATAAACTTAGCCAGAGTTACCCGAAGCTCTTCAGAAATGTGAAGGCATGTGCCGGGGTCGAGTGCATGAACGATTTCAACAAATATCTTCAAACTGGGAGTTCTCTAAGCGATGATGTGCGTGTGCATATAAACATCCCATAATTTAACCCTCCGGAGGATTGGAAGTCTCCCGGTTTCCGTGAGAGGGGGAATGCATTATCTGGGCTATGTTGATTATACGAGTGGCCTGAGTTCCACGCAGAGGCCTGATGTGGTGCAGACAGCAGCTGCGTGTGTGTAGATTAATACCGAGGTGCTGAGCACCGTGTTCTCACTGTGAACAAACTCCTCACCCCCCGTGGTGCCACTTTAGTGTTCAGTTGAGGGGTAGGATTGTTGGCCATTAGGGATTCATAAAAAAAAAGGGCAAGTGATTTAACCCTTGAAGAATGTTTACAGGAGGTTCATTACCTTCTCATCGTGAACGACCTCATCTTTTTATTTGTTTGTTATTTTGTTTGTTGCTTGCTATGATCCTTCTGGAACGACCCCCTGCAGACACCTTGGTATGTCCTGGTTTGGTTCTAGAACCTTGGTGTGTTCTGGTGTGCTTCTAAAACCTCAGGATGTTTTTCTGTGGTTCTAAAGCCTTGGGATGTTCTGGTATGGTTGAGATCTGGACTCTATATATCATTGGAACATTTACAGCAAAGTCGCTTCAGGCTCTTCTCTGTGTCTCTGTCTGTCTCTCTCCCCCTCCCCACCTCTGTATGTCTGCGTATGGCGCCCCACCAACAGCCCCACTTGGCTTCCAAGCGCAGCCCAGAGATGACTAATAATGTCTGGATGCAGGCGGCTGCCAGAAGCCCAGTGCTCCGTCCCTCCACCTCTCCGGCTCCGCAGCGCATTTCTTCACATAATTATTCTGATTGAGTACAGATGATGCAGCCTTTTCCCCTGCAACTCTGAGGGGGAGTAGAGCAGGAGGGGGAGGAGGAGGAGGAGGAGGAGGAGGGAGGAGGAGGAGCAGGGGGAAGGAGGAGGAGCAGGGGAGAAGGAGGTGCAGAGGGGGCGGAGGAGAAGGGGGTAAGGAGGAGAAGGAGCTGTGGGGGGGGAGGGGGAAGCAGGGGGGAAGGGGAGGAGGAGCGGGGGGGGAGAAGGAGCAGGAGGAGCAAGGTGGGGATTGAGGGATAGGAAGAGGGGGAGGAAGGAGGAGGAGGGGGGAAGGAGGTGCATGGGGGGAGGAGGAGGGGGAGGAGGAGGAGCAGGAGGGGAAAGGAGGGAAAGGAGGAGCAGGGCCTGCCGGAGAAGAAGCAGAAGTGATGGTCTCCGTGTGATTTATCAGAACGCCATGCTCGTAGGCGGGAGACGATGTGTGATTTGAAACGGAAAAAGCTTGTTACAGCCGTCCGTCTTCCGCACCACAAATCAGCAGCGAAACAAGGCCGTCCTGATTCAAGTGTTCCTGCGTGTCTGGCCAAGCACAGACGCTGGCGGGAGCTCTGGTGGCTCTAGGAGACGTGTCAGTGTTATTAGTTATGCTCAGGGTCGGGGGGCCTGGGATCTTTTCAAATGTTGCTGTTTGTATCCTCAGGTGGGAGGTGCGGGCGACACAGAGCAGAAACCTCCTTGAGTTTCTCCCTCCGACCAGAAGATCGTGGCTCTCCTCCCAGCCCTCTTTAGAAGAACGCCAGAGAGATCGGAACTCCGTCTGTGCTCTGGTTTCACTGTTGTTGTTGTGGACTGAACAGTAAAACAATAAAGAGACAATGAAGACATGCTGTGTTGAGGTTCCTTTGCGTCGACACATGCACCAAACATGCACGCCTGGTTCCGTTTAGCGGTAATAGCCCGGTAATCACCACCTGCGGACCAGCGAATGCACCTGAGAGTTTTGGTTTGTTGTGTTCTCCTGCCAGGCACTGGGGGGAACACAACAGCTGGTGTCAACAGGAAATGAGGCTAGAATGGAGCGCGGCCAAGTCGAGTCTTCTCATCTTCTCCCTTGTTTCGGAACGCTCCCACTAATGACTTGTATCCCGGCGTAAGTGCAGTACATATCCGAGAGGAGCTGGTCTGGTAAATAACAGGACTGGAGCTACCTAAATCATCTGTGGTATGAAGAGAAATGAGAGTGAGTTCCTTGCCATGTACCAATGCTCTGATGTACGTCCACTGCCTGGAATGAAGTCCATGAATTAAACGAGAAGACAAATTACATTTGTGTAGATGGAAAATATTTTGTCTACGTTGCCCTGCACCGAAGAGAAAATGTTGATTTCACATTTTCTTCTGCACTGATTGTGCCCTCAAATTACTTATTGGTATGTTTCAGCAACTCAACTCGAAGTCTTAATTTGGACGTCTACAAAAACAGTGACTGCCTGTCGTCTATATTGTACTATTTTGGGTTAAGCACTTTTTCTTATTTTTATGGAGTGCAGTGTTGGTTGTGGGAAAAGATTTGTCATTAAGTGCACTCTCTTGGGCCTTTCATTTTGACTTAAAGTCAATGTTTTAATGTGTTCACAGTCCTTCAATGTGACCGTAGAAGTACGATTTTATGTTAACAACCCATTTAGTCATCCATCCGACCATGATTCAAAGCAACCATGAAAATTCAGCTTTTTATGTGGATGTGTTTTAGGAAACCCCAAGTTCTTTAACAATTATGCAGACATCTCTGTCCAAAACGACTTTAATTGAATGTGTAGAGACAGGGTATTAAGAAGCAGGCTGGGGTTAGACCTCTTGCTTTACCATGTCTGCAGATTTGGCTGCAGACAATTGGGCTTGAACCCAGAACCTCTCGGTTCTGAACCCTAACCACTAGACTATCCTATACATCCAGCTCGTTCGCACACAATAAATACTCCGACACGTGCACGCCAGCCTCTGGCCGTACCGGGGTTATTAATAGAACAATTATAGGTAGAGCAAGAATAGCATGTTTATGTCTGACGGTCAACACCGCCAGGGAAAACACTCTGCGCACATATAACACCAGGGCACGTCTATTAAAACAGTGGGACTTGTTAAACGGCAACCCAGACTCGTATTGCCATGTGTGACTTTTACATTTGTCTGCACGCTGTGGAATATGTGGTGGCAGGAGACAGGCCTTTTGTGCTCAGCTCATGTGGCTTCGGAAAAATGACATATTTCGCACGAAACTCATGTAACCAGGGGGCTTGTCCTGGTGAATTCCTGCCTTTCCCCTGAAAGACAACAATTTGGTTCAGAGCTTCCAATTGCAAACAAATGCTGAGCAGAAGAACGCGTCTCCTGCACGGAGGAAGGTGGGGCGGCTGCGGTGGGCTCCCTGCGGAGGGAGACGCCAGCCCAGCTGACGTGAAAGTTGTTTACCCCAGCGAGGCTCTTTGTGTACGACTGTTTTGATTTCCTCGTGATTGATCGTTGTGGATGTTTGGGGACGGCTCTCCCCATCGGAGCGCGGAGGCGAACGGCGCGACCGCATGCGAACGGGAAGTAGAGACGGCGGTGGTGGTGGTTCGCCGAGCGCTTGCTCACAGCGACGTGTAAACGTTTGACCGGACAGTGAGTGAACCAGGATTAGGTGTCCGGGTCAGGTGGAGCGTGGTTTGAGATCTGACGCCCCCGCAGGTCACTGTCGCCGCGGCGGCACACAGCTGAACGTCGACTCAGAGCTCATCCCGGCCCCAAGAAACAATGACATCACCGGCGAAGGAGACGTCACCACAAACCAATATAAGATGCATGAGGTCGCTTTTATACTCTCTATAAACTGAACTCTGAGTTTTGAGGCTATGTTTACTTCTGAACATGAATCACCAGATAGACGCTGGGAAGTGGGAAGCATTAATGCAGGACTTCTGATGCCCAGAACACATCTAGGATCAGTACAGAACAGAAAGTGATATAGTTGAGTAAACTAACTAAACTCACTAATAAGACAGGGCTTGGCCTCAGTGGAATAGGGTTAAACTACTGAGAACCACTGCTCTGCTGTAGGGCTCATGAGCAAGTCAAAGTCCTACTCCTACCTCTTAGATAGATAGATAGATAGATACGATACAAACTTTATTGTCCACTGAATTACACACACTGGAAATTTGTCTTTGGCACTCTGGCAACATAAAACACAGCATGCATCACACAGACAATGTAAGTTAATTAAATACATAAAAGAGCATGAATAAATACTAGTGGAGTTCTCTGTCCTGATCTCTCTCATCATAAACCCTGGCTGGGTGGTGCATGAGGGACAAATGCCTTCTTGTACCCATTATTCTCGGCCATTGGGACCATCAATCTCCTGCCCGATGGCAATAGCTGAAAGGATGGATGGAGGTGCTGGGTGGGGTCATTGGAGACCTGGATGGCCGTTTGTGTTATCTAAGCATAGCTGAACCTGTGAGTGGCCGGGTGACCAAGGTCTGCTCTGAGCCGCTCTAGCGAAAGGAACTGTGCTAACAGCACCGACATGAACCGCCTCGAACCCTGTCTCGCTGTGGAGGTGAATGGAAAGAAAGAAGAGTATTTTCTGTTCCTTTCGGCTTGTTGAATGGAGTGACGCTTCCTTGGCCGCCTGGGCTCCTTTTGTATGCGTTGGAGTTCACCATCGTTACACACAAGGACTTTTCCAAATGCGCACACACGCACACGCGTATGCATACACCTCACACGTGCATAAAGAAGCGCACACACACACACACACACAAAGACACACACACACACACACACACAAACGTGCATAAAGAAGCATACACTCATACACACACACACACACACACACACACACACACACACACAAAGAAGCAGACACACACACACACACACACACACATAAAGAAGCAGACACACACACACACACACACGCATAAAGAAGTATACACATACACACACACACACACACACGTGCATAAAGAAGCAGACACACACACACACACATAAAGAAGCACACACACATACACACACACACACACACACACACACACACACACACACACACACACACACACACACACACGTGCATAAAGAAGCAGACACACAGCGCCACCTGACACACACAAACACCATCACCACTCGGGGGCCATGTGTCTGCCTTCTTATCCATCCATGAAACGGTCAGAGAGAGTGTGTGAGAGAGGAGCAGACAGGGCTGTGACATGTGGCTGACCCCTGCTTGGTGTGTGCTCACTTCACACGCTCCGGGGTGACTGCAGGTGACGCCTCTGTGTGCGTTCACATCTGTAACGCTCTGTCAATAGTCTGTGTGTTGTTGTTTTACTATGTGTGAATGTGTGTCTATATATATATATATATGTGTGTGTGTGTGTCTATATATATGAGTGCGTGTCTCTTTGTATATGTGTATGTTCATACGTTTGTGTGTGTGTGTGTCTGTATCTTTATGCATGTGTGTGTGTGTGCTTTATGCACGTTTGTGTCCGATGCACGTTTGTGTGTGTTTGTGTCTTTATGCATATGTGTGTGTGTGTGTCTGTATGCATATGTGTGTGTGTGTGTGTGTCTTTATGTGTGTGTGCACACGTGTCTATGGGTCTTTATGTGTGTATGTGTGTTTGTGTGTGTGCATACGTGTGGGTGTCTCTTTATGCATGCGTGTGTGTGTGTGTGTCTGTGTGTGTGTGTCTTTATGTGTCTGTTTCTTTATGTGTCTGTGTGTGTTTGTGTGTCTTTATGGGTTTGTGAGTCTTTATGTGTTTGTGTGTCTTTATGTGTGTGTGTCTTTATGTGTGTGCCTCTATGTGTGTGTGTCTGTGTGCTCCAGAGCTACTTGGCAGCCTCAGAGTCCTGAGGTCCAGTGAGTGTCAAACCGAGGACCTGGGAGTCTGAGTGAGGAGTGGGTCACTGCGGCGTAGTCCTCCCTTTAGTGTCGTAGGACCCCCCCCCCCCCCTCTCCTACGGTACGTCTGGAAGACATATGTTCCTCCAGGAGTCCTCCTCCAGCTCCACGCCGTATTTACTCTGGCAGCGGGGCCTGAGTGACATTATGGCGATCGTATTTCCTTGTTATTACAAGTGTCAATATTGCCAGAATCCTTGTTTTAATTATGATGAACTGCGCGAATAAAAGATCCCAACAGGCTCTGGGTCACGGCCGTGAAATCGGCAGAGCTGGTGACTCGCTTTCCACTGTTGGGCTGAAACACAGCTCCCTGCTTA
>NC_140276.1:9218817-9243221 GCF_964030765.1 Micromesistius poutassou
TAACATTATGACAAGCAGCAAAGTATTCTTAATACACGGCATGTTTGGAGTTGACAAGGCCACAATCTAAAAATATACACTTTGAAGGAAAAATCGGTGGTGACATTGGATACGTAGAGCTAACTGGATCCGTCTTGTCGACGTTGATTCACGGAACAAATCCTACATCCTTTCACGTTCTATCCACTAACTTACGCTGGAAAATGTCACTATTTTTAATGCAATTTTATGTTTTTCACTGAGGGATAACAGGGGGTAAAGGATAAAGTCTAATTCATTCTGAATAATATGTTATTTTATCAAAATAGACAAAATAGAAGTTTTAGGAAGGCTCCCGGATGAGGAAAACAAAATGGAGAAATGCAATAACTGTCGATCATTCCCTCGTGTGAGGTGAACCTGTGAAAAGATGCCATCAAACGTTTGAACAGAGTGAGTTCCCGAAACTGATTTTCATAACCGGCAGGCCTCAGCTCCTCGTTCAAAGATACTCTGTCAAATCCTGCAGATCTTATTTTACTACCGTACTCTCCAGCGAGCCACTGCTGGCTTGCGACTTCATTAAAGTGCTCCCATCGCCCGTAGACCACAGGCCCCGCAAAGAATAACACGACGTCGCACAAGAATAAAGAACTCCTATTCAGAGCAGCGTCGGGGTATTTTCCTTGCGGGTTCTGCGCGTGAGTTTTTTTTTGTAATAATCCAATATGAGCACGTCTAAATCCCGCCTGTTATAAATGACTGTTTTCTCTCCAGGTGTTTTCACAGTCAATTAACCCTATTGGCCGGTGTCAAGTGGGGAGGGGGGCCAGGCGGTTGTCGGGGGTTACGGAGGGGGTTAACGGTGTCTGGAGTCTGGCTGTACCGGGGCCCGTACTGTATGTACCTGGGGTTTTCCCAAGGCCAGGCCAGTCACAGTGTTGGGATATTTCTGGAGATATTAATGGTCCAGAGGTCATTAGACAGAGATGGACTGGTCTTTACATTTCTATTTCAGTAGAATAACAGCAGGAGGGCTTTCTGGGGTTTTCCTCGTCATTAAGGTCTCGTCTGTGACGCAGATTGCTCTTTCTCTACCATCCTCTCTCTCTCTTCCATCCTCTCTCTCTCGCTCTCTATATTCCTCTCTCTCTCTATCCTCTCTCTCTACCCTCTCTCTCCGTCTGTGTGTGTGTGTCTCTCTCTCTCCCGAGGAGCTATACCTACCAGCGAGGCTTCATCTGACACACACAAGGTGACACCTCTGTAGAGCTACACACACACACACGCACGCACGCACGCACGCACGCACGCACGCACGCACGCACGCACGCACGCACGCACACACGCACGTACGCACACACACACGTACGCACACACACACATTTCTGTTCCATTCATCTTGCTCAGTGTTTAGACAACCAGGCAGGTTATACATTTAACCTACAACATATATTATAAATGAAGAGTGAGCAGACTTATGGCCATATAATGCAATATATACTGCATGTCACATAAATAATATTACATTCCATCAATAATATTTGCATACATAAACATAATATATATGTAAGTGTACATATATATATATATACTGTATATTGTATATATTTCTTTGTCCAATGAAATTGGATTCTGTAGAACCTGCTCTATGATTGACTGGTGCAACATTAGACCCTCATAGCAGGGGGTAGTTCCAGGTGGTGTGTGTGTGTGTGTGTGTGTGCGTGTGTGTGTGTGTATGTGTGTGGCCTGGTTCCAGTCCACTGTGCAGTACAACACACATGCCAGGCTTTGAAGTGCTGTGGGTCGGAGAGGCCGGGCTGCATCGCTGCTGAAGGAGGGTTTGACCTCCAGAGCGGTCCCTCACCGACACCACTTAGCCACGGAGAGACTCACTCTCTCACCCAGAGCGGTCCCTCACCGACACCACTCACCCACGGGCCGGAGCGGAACTCGGGTGGCGACACTGAGCCAGATCCACTCGCGGTGAGGTCAGAGCATTGGCACATATCGCCTCTGACGGAGCCGGCCGTCATCGCTGCTACAGGTAGCACTTCACTGGACGAGGGCCGTGGAGAACCGGGTGACTCTTCTATGGATGTTTGGTCAATTTAAATTCCTTGGCCGTGCGGCGAGGACGAGCCTTCCCTCTCTGTGTGTTTAAAGTAGAACTCTGGAAGATTGTATATCATCGCAATGCATTTCATGAAAGTATGTTGAGGTCTGATTGCTGGAATGTATATTTTTACATCTCTTCGGCTGAGTTCTGCCTTTCCAAGCAAGCTTCTTAAATCTTAAGAGTCTAGAAACTGAAGCTACAGAATATTCTTCACCTCTTCGTTTCCAATAGACTCTGTCTAACCCCTACTTGCTCCCTAATGACCTGTCTCTGTATTCACTGTCTTACCCCTACCTGCTCCTTAATGACTGGTCTCTGTATTCACTATCTAACCCCAACCTACTCCATAATGACCTGTCTCTTTATTCACTGTCTAACCCCTACCTGCTCCATAATGACCTGCCTCTATATTCACTGTCCAACCCCTACCTGCTCCTTAATGCCCTGTCTCTGTACTGTCTAACCCCTACTGGTTCCTTAATGACAGGTCTCTGTACTGTCTAACCCCTACCTGCTCCTTAATGACCGGTCTCTGTACTGTCTAACCCCTACCTGCTCCTTAATGACCGGTCTCTGTACTGTGTAACCCCTACCGGCTCATTAATGACCTGTCTCTGTGCTGTCTAACCCCTACTGGCTCCTTAATGATCTGTCTCTAAGTTCCGTGTGTGTTGGGTGTAAATCACAGTCTCTGTGTCCTGTCCTCCTCTCAATGGAGTAGACATAAATAAAATATTTACATTAGCCCCTGGCCTTGTCTCCATGTTCATGCCTCTCACACACACACACACACACACACACACACACACACACACACACACACACACACACACACACGTCCAGTCCAAACACAACCTGATGTATTGGAAGCTTGGAGCGTGATTAGAGGAATCCTCTGCTGGTGACGTCATCACGGTAACGGCAAGCAGCGTGTAGTGATGGGTCCGTCTCCACGATCACCCAAACTCATCCCCCTCTCCCTCCTTCCGAGGGTGTGGTATTTAGGTGAAGTGTGTGTGTGTATTGGAATGGGTGTTGGTGGATTGGTGTTTATAAGGAGGGTCTGTATATTTTTTATTAAGTATGTATGCATGCTTGAGTGTGTGTATTGGTTTGTGTGTATATTTCATGGTGTTTGTATGCATGACACTGTGTGTATATGTGTTAACGTGTGAGTGAACATATCAGTTAGTCTGTGTATAATTCTGTGTGTGTGTGTGTGTGTGTGTGTATGCTTCAACGTTATGTGTGTATATATGAGTCGTTTGTGTACGTTCAAGGGGTGCTTGTGTACAGCAGGTTTTGTTCACATGTTTGCGAATCAGAGAAAATACATGAGACGGTGACAGAAAAACTAAAACAGAGAAGTCTGTTTGTGAGAGAGAAAGTTAATCATCAATCATTCATTCGGGCCTCTCGCATTCCTTGCATGTGTCTCTCCGGGCCTCTGGAACTGCTCTGGAGAGGAGATGAATTATAGAGTTATTATTTAATAACTGGGAGCACGGAGAGCGCGTCCTCCACTGCTCCTCAACAATAGCGTCCAACAAATGTCTGCGTTCATCTGGTCTCGGGGCAGAGACTAGAAGATTTAACTACCAGCACTTGGAGTATGCTGTTCACCTCCAACATTACAACGATGCATCTGCTTTATGGCAGCACCTGACGAATGGCTCGAATAAAGTCTCCCGTTTTCTGGTTCCTCAAATTAAATCCCAGTCTGACCACCCGCGGAGGACTCCTTAAAGTCTTACAGTTGGATGTGAATCTCAGAGCGCTGTGTTTAATGCAGAGCTCTGGCGTCGATGCATACCAAGCTCCTACACATGGACATTGCAGGTGGAAAGAATGGGTTTATGAAGGATTTTGCTGTCTCCTCCGCTGTAATTTCCTACTTTATTGCACTGTTAAAATAATTGTCCACAGCGTGAATGCGGTCAGAAGGAGAGCGGAGGGGTTTGTGCAGAGTTCACCGCCGTGCGTGTAAACATAATGAGGGAAACTGTACACTGAACGGATTTAGATTGAGACTACTTCATTAATCCCGCGGGGAAATTCATTGCAATTGCTCCGTTGAAGTTGGAAAATAAATATGGAATAGAAAATTAAATCTAAGTGAAAATGTTCAGCTTGGGTTAACAGAATAAAAATTGGCTGCAGTTTATGCGATTTGCTGGGCTTGAGGACGCCTTAATGAGAGAACAGCCCTGATTCGCTGTTAAGGACACAGCCCTAATGGGGAGCAAAGTTCATTGGCTAGTTTAACACAGCTCTAACAAGAGAGCCACACGGATTGGCTGGGGTTTCAAGAGAATAAGTCTGATTGGCTGGGGAACATGCCGCCTTAACGGGAGAGCCAAGTTGATTGGCTGGGGATACCACAGCCTCACAACCTGATTGGCTGGGGTTAACAGGGTGCTAATGTGAGCAGAAACAGTCAGGGCTTCTTGTCTGGCGGCTGACCGGACCAGAACAACAAGGGCCTTATACTGAGCTCTGTGTCCCGGTACAACCCGGGCTTCCCCACAGTAAAAAGTCCCGCAGCCAGCGAGCTCCAAACTACCTGTGGCAACGAACGACAGCTGCCTGCCCCGGCACTCCACCGCCTGTAACCCATAAACACAACAAGTCGTTATAAGGGAGGAAAAGCCAAGAGTATGGAAATAATTACCTCCAAAAAAAAGGAGCAAATACACCATAAAGATACAGGCTGTGTAGTGTATGAGTTGGTCTGTAACCAGTGTTTGTAATTAATATTTTTTACTAGGAATGGGATAGCATGCTGGCTGGGTGATTTGGTTTGGCGGATCATGGAATCTGAATGAGGTCATTGTCAGGAATTGTTGGTTAGGATGGATAAGGATTCGGGTAAGGATCATTAGTTACATGTACACATCTTTATCGAGTAAAATTAGAATCTATCGCATATTCTTTCCTCTTGATACCTTCTACACATGTACATTAAATTCCCACAGAAAAATTTGGAAACGTTTCTTTACCCAGATGGCCGGCAATTCATCTTGAGGCCGTAACTGTGAAGAGAAGAAGAAAAAAAGTGTCATATCGAGTCGTCGGCTGGCGTAATGTGTCATGGAAGAGGAAGAAAGATCATAATGAAGGGAAAACCGAACTGCCTCTCTGCTTTCACACACTGGGGCTTTGGACGACCGAAATATCTCCTCCACTGTCCAGCCTAGTCACCTCTAATGAGGCAGAACATTCATAAAAAGCTAATACGTCCATTAGTCAAAAAACATTCTGCTGCCCCGGTGTTTTGGGATTGTATTAATGAGAGTCCATTTATCCTAAAATATCCGAAACCGACGGCCTCAACCCTGGGGAGGCTGGGCCCCCAGACTCGGCGCACTCCAGTCAGGGTCTCTCTCACATCCCTCCTAGTTTGCTAATAATGTCCCAGCCGTGCTTGACGTTTCCCCTCACAATTGTTTTTATTTTGCATTTATTTAGTCGGACTGACCCCTGTGGTTGTGTGATCGCTATATTTCTGGCAGGGCTTCCTGTAAAAATACACAGCGCCGGACCTTTTCCTGTGGTTCCCCTGCTCTCTACTCGGGGGAGAACCCAAACAGAACCGGACCCCTTCCCCGCTGACCTGAGTCCGTGAGCCGGACCCGCTCCTATTCCACCCTGGGCCCAGCGTCTGAGGGTGTGTGGTCCTGCAGCGCAGCTCTCGCCCGCCTCTCCGTGACCATGCTGGCCAATGGTGTCTGAGTATTTTGGGTCACATGACGCGACCCTTGGGTCCTCGACGGACAGAGCAGACCCCGGCGAGGAGAACTAAAACCAAGGTCAACAAACAGTGATGGCCGGGCCGGAGGAAGGCAAAATAATCACCACTAGGCCCACATGCCGCTCGCTTCGTCAGCCTATTGGGTAATCCCAGCAGCCACAGAGGAAATTGATTGGCTAAGAAAAGCAGGTGGTTGGTTGGTAAAGTTTTTTGGTGGAGGTTTATCTGGGAGCTATCTGTCTATAATCAGACATTATGATAATGTGATCAATATGTTCTCCATCATCCCTGTGAAACTGGACACGATCGTCTTGAGACAACAAAGGTGATCCTTGTCTTCTACAAACAGGAGAAGCACAGACCGACCAATCACACAAGCCTGTCCCCCCTTGAATCTCCCTTAGACACACTTATCAGCACCTCGAAACAGCAGGAAGAAATCTCTATTCATATAAGTTCGGCTTCTAATTCTGAGGGCACGCGTGAGTCTCTGGTATGAACTCACGTCTGTTCAAAAACACCGCGAGTTTGTATTCTTTGGAGGCTTTTCAGAATGACGCAGGATTTGGACTGGGGATCCTTTTCTGTCAAGCGTCTCATTTATGTAAATAGTTTACAGTGTGTGTGTGGTTGGGTGCCACCTAGTTTCCCCCTTGGAGGAACCATCACGCACTACTATCCGACGTCTCCGTGATTCGAGGCTCTGTGGTTTCTACGGAGACGCGGCTCAGAGACAATGCCTCGTTAAATTAAACTCGGCCGTGGCGGTTAGCAGATCCGTCCAAAACGTTGAAGTCATGATTGCGTCCGTGGCCACGCGCCGAGTGACCCGATAGGATTCCTCGCGCTGAGTTTGGCTCTGGCGGTTAAAAACTCCGGGAGAACGCCAACTAGTCTCAACCCCCTTTCACCACCTTTTTTTTACTGTCGCGCCATCTCCAAGGCAACGGCGACCCCTGACCCCGGCAGGAAGAGGGCTTAGGATGAGCTATGGCTGCAGTCAGCGCGTGGGTCCGGCGCGGCGGCGAGGCTCAGCCCTGAACAAACACCTCAGGGTCCGTGTTTGCTGAACCGAGACGCCGCCAAGGTTAACGGCGCTCCGATCCCCCCCGTCTCAGGTTCTGTTGGGTTTATTGACCTTCTCCCCCCCCCCCGGCCTCCCCCCTCCCCCGCCATGCCGGGGTCACTCCTCTGGTGTCACCAGAGGTCAAGTCCACACGGAACGTTCTCGGGTAAAGTTGGTGTAACGTGCCGCTGTGCAGAGCACATAATGATCAACCGCTCCTCTCTCTAGGAACTGTTGAGCGTTCCCCAGAGGGCGTTTAGTGGAGGAGTATATCCTGTGGCGTGTGGGTTTCACTTTCTGCCATCTTGTCATCGCAGAGACGATTTTCTCCAAATCAACTCGGAGTGAGTTAAGGTACATGTCGCTAAGGTCGGTAGGTGTTAAGGCATCTTACTCAGGGAAGTACAGCATAGGGTGGTGGAACCCCTCAACACTTTACTCTCCCCTGCTTCTTTTACTGCTTACTTTACTTTACGGCTTAGTTTGTTTTTAGATGATCACTAGTAATTCCTCCATGGGTTCCCATCTGCTCCCCACTGTTTTGGTTTTGTCGTCACACGGTGTGTGTGTGTGTGTGTGTGTGACTCTTTCACTTGTAATAATCATTCCCCTTAAGTCTGTCGAGATGCTGCTACATGCAGCTCATAATATGTGCTCCCAGGAGGCGAGCATTAGCGGATAGCAGGATCATATACCATTCTGCTATCAGTGTTAGCCTAGCGACGATTACGTAGCTATCTGGATGGGCTAGCTCTCCGCGACGCACTGTGTTGTGTCTTTTCTCACACAATGAGACGCAGGAGTCAGGAGGACCACGGTGGGAAACAGACGATAACAGAATAAATGTGCTGGCGCTTTCACAGCTTATCGGGAGAGCCGGAGACGGGAGAGTCCAGCTGCTGCCTTGCTCATGGCACTTCTGTCAGAGGAGGTTGTGAGGATGAACCCCAGCTGCTCCGATACAGGGGAACAGAGGCTAGTGCTAATGGAGCTAACATCGTGGGGATAGGCCGCCACCCTATCTGTGTTTTAATGGTGAAAACCACTGGTATACTGGTCGGAAGCCTGCTGAGGGACCATTCCCAAAGTATAAAGTATAGAGTATTTAGGAGAGAAACAAAAAAAGACGTGAGAAGGAAATTTACATTTACGGGATTTTACGTTTTTTTTTTTTCTTACAACCATTCATTCACACATATACACACCGACGGCGGAGTCAACCACGCAGGGTGACAGCCAGCTCGCCGGGAGCAGTCAGGGTGAGGCGTCTTGCTCAGGGACACCTCGACACACAGCTAGGAGGAGCTAGCAACCTTCCGGTTACTAGCCAACCCGCTCCACCTCCTGAGCTACTGCCGCCAGAAATGTCATATGTAGAGAGTGAGAGAGAGACACAGAGACAGAGGGAGTTTGAGGTTTGAGTTTGAGGCAGCTGTGCTGAGTGTGGATGGTTTGTATTCCACCAGCGAGAAGCTGAGCAGAGACATCAGAGAATGATACGGTTAATTATCTCATTCACACATGGACCCCATCACCATCCAGCTCACCACTAGAGTGTGTGTGTGTGTGTGTGTCACACCACCATGTGCACATTCATCTCACTTTGAGCCCTAAGCACTACTTAATGAAAAGCCTGCTCACAGAGGCTGTGTGTTTGTGTGTTAATGTGTGCACTAATGTAAATAAGTGTGTGTGTGTGTGTGTGTGTGTGTGTGTGTATGCATGGATGTATAAATGTGTTTGCTTGTGTGTGTGTGTGTGTGTGTGTGTGTGTGTGTGTGTGTGGCTCTCTGCTGGCTCTGCGTGTGCAGATGTTTCATGGTCTCCAGATATCTCCTCGAGGAGAAAGGTCTGGAGAAGATCTGGAGCTCCGTCACGTTTTGGGACGCGAGGACGTGAGGAGAAGAAGAAACCACTCCAAACGTACAAATCCTGCCACCCAGCGGGTCAAAGGTCGCCCCTAAGGGTGCAGATCGCTGCACCTTAACACAACATTCATCACGAGGGGGGGGAGGGCGTTTG
The DNA here is from genome assembly GCF_964030765.1 of Micromesistius poutassou. NCBI lineage: Eukaryota > Metazoa > Chordata > Actinopteri > Gadiformes > Gadidae > Micromesistius > Micromesistius poutassou. Next base: position 9,227,758 of record NC_140276.1, read on the forward strand.
TCTGGTAAACCAACACCGTCAGAACCAAAAGAGCATAATGAATTCTGAAGGTCCTTGCATGGACGACGTTCAAGGTAGCTTGAATTATTTGTTCCCCTTTTCTCAGTCCTGTAATCACTGTCATTTCATTCAAAACATCTGACAAAAATGAACATGATTTGTTTTTTAAGAGTTGGCCAGGGTAACAAAATAACAACAGACATCAGGAAATATTATATTTTTCTGTTATGGGAATGACAGCACGCTCTGATTTCACATGTTCCAGAATCACATGGTAGCCCTCCAATGATAGCATTAGCGCTAATAGTTCGAGATCGAGATCAAGACAGATATCCGGCCACACAGAAATCGGCAGCGACCTCAAGGATTAAGAGCATCGTCCATTAGTCATGTGAAGCTCAGAAATGTCTAGTTTCCACGCGTCTGCTGGAATAATACCTAAAACCAGCAGACTGCCAATCCACCGCCCCAAACTGTCTGACTTACACCTCCGTAAGCAACCTTTAAAGCAAGTTTAGAAAAAACCCTGTCTGATGGCAGATGGCTAGCAGAGGTCAGAACTCTGGCAGGGAATTTATTTGGATTGGATGGATTCCATTCTTATCTTCCCATCTCTCACTTCTTGCTCAGTGCTGCCTAGAGAATCTGCCCCCTCCCCTCTCTCTCCATCCCCTCTTTCGATTTTCTACAGAAGATAAAGCAACAACCTCACCTTTTCGGCTGAATATAAATGTCAACATCTATGGGAAAAAACATGAAATATGTCCTTTCTAGTGGTTGAAAATACTGTGCTGGATTGATGAGGTTTGATTTATGGGCTTCAAAAATGCTTCCAGAAACCATCAAGCAGGCTGGAAAGTACTTAAATTCAATAACAAGTACTACTCTCTGAAGTTATTATGCTTTTACTAGAGTGTAGGATATCAGTACTTTCTCAATTTCACCATCATGTGAGATCTAAGTAGGTTCAATAGATGCAGAGTACGATTAAATATTTAGCGTCTGTTGTGTTGTCCGCTGATCCAGAGCCAGATTTAGGCTGATGTCCTATTGATTGTGGAGCAGATACTGGACAGGATGGGGAATTTTTCCGAAAGAGAAACACATCCAAAGGGAACATCTCTGCTTCCACGTATGAAAACACGAACTCCCAGAGCATCCCAGTAATCTCCTTCCTGCCCACAGGTGAACCTTGGGGCCCTTCCAACAGGAACAAGGATGTTCCCTGGTATCAACATTTAGAGAAGATCTTCCGTTCACATAAATACAAACCGTCAGGAGCGGAGGAGCCCTGGAGAAGACCCAGGCAGGCTCAATGTGTGGACTGATTGTTGAAAGCCCCCTGCGACCGCAATCACATGGAAAAGCTAAGGCCTGAGCTTAAGCTAGCAAATGGAGCTCTTCTGGACGTCTTTCATCAAAGCTGTTGGTGTTCCCACATGGTCCCCCGTTAATAAACAGAACCAAGCAGCTGGGGTAGCAGTCGCCTCCAGAACCGACCCGGGGTGACCCATCGTAGTGCTAGCATGGTAAACACAGGTGTTAGCCCATAGCATGGATGAGGATTCTGTTCCAGTCAGGTGTGCCAGAACCGCAGTACGAACAAGTTGACGTTCTTCATCTGTGTCCACCACTTTAATGCCCTTACCGTGCAACCCAAGATCAAAAGAATGATCAGATTCTAACGGCCCATTTGTCAGCCTTTTCAGACCGCTACAGTTGATGTGAAGACGTTCTCTTCCCCATCTAATGCCTCCCACGGATCAGAGGTTCCACCACACAGTGCGTTCAGACGGAGGCCAAACGCCAAGCGATGGATCATTGCCGGGGCAGCGAGCGATGCACCGTGTGCTGGAGAAATAGGAGGAGAAGGCAGCGTGCGATCGCCACAAGTCTCAGATCCACTTGTGGGGGCGTCGCGAGAGATACTGTCCTTGGGAAAAACGAAAGAACCGAAAACGCTTTCCCACCGCTTGGCCAAGGCCAGTGATGGCCTTTACTCGACCGCCAGCGCTAATCCCGGATCCGTCCAGATCCACTGGGGTGTGATCTGGCGTCTGTTCCATGTTGGATCCACGGCCAACGCATATCAGCTCCGAATCAGAGCTACTCAGAGAGAGCTCGCAGTGCAATCCCTCAACCGCCACATCCATCGCTATGACTAAACAGTTATCTGGAGGGAGACCAGGAGCTGACATCACACGACCCACACAGCCAGTGTGTGTGGGGCCGGCTCGAAGCAGCAATGTGAAACTACCTTATAAACGTCAAAGGCACCATTCACTCTAATGGGATTTAAGCAGCGGAAACGTTCAGTGTAAGCAGAGTGCTGTTCAGGTTTATTAACCAGACATGTTGGTCAACAAAGCCAAACTGGGTTGTATGCAGATGGCTACCTAGAAGTTTAACTTGGAAGAGTTGCGAAATGTGTCGGGTTTGGAAACGGTATACACATAAATAATAACGATGCATAATAATCCCATATTACGGCGGCTAGATGTTCCAGGTGTAGAACCTCACGGTGGTCCTGAGGAACGTAAACACCAGGTGCTGGACCCTCACCAACCACCGACCTCTCGGGCCGCCGCACCTCATCCCACGCCTTTGGCCGCTTCTGCTTCCATAAGGGAAACCGGGCCACTGTGAGGCAAGTGGGCAATGAAAACTCAATTAGGACCTCACACCTCTGCTCGCTCTAACGTGATGCGATCCAGGTCTTCACTTTTCCAGTTTTTTTTCCCATGGCCTCTACTCAGCGCTAAGCGTCTGGATAAAGCCGCAGTATTCCATGTCTAATTATCTCAATCAAGCCGGCGTTCCATGTTTTCGCTGGTCCGCTGCTCCTGTGGTTTCTCTGGGTTTTTTCATTCAAGCTCCTTTTTAAATTGTGGGGTGTCGCTGATGGCTTCTGAAACGGAGAAATATCTGCGCATGTAATAAATCTCCCGGTGCCTCCGGACAGAGAGGTAGTGTAGTTGGTGTTAAGACAGTTATAACTGCTTTACCCAAAAGAAAATACAAAAGTTGGCAAAGCGGTGTTTGGGGAGAATTAGGTCTTGTTTTAGAATGCTGCACTGCCTTTTGTTGAAGCGCTGCGCCCTTTTACTGTTGCAGAGCAACCATGGAGCTTCTGCATCTAAACCTGCAACAATGACCTGAGGAGATTCTTCTAGACTTTGGGTGTCCTTTTTCGCTCCGCCAAAGACACTGATCTGGGCCCAAGGCATCCTCATTCATAACCTGCATCTACTAGTTAAATCGAAAGTCGCCTTGGATAAAAGTGTCTGGTGAACGGCCTCCTGATTATTATCCTACAATTTTTTCTTAAAGCAGTGTGTTTTTAGCAAAAGTGTTTGAATAAATAAATTATATTTACCCAAAAGTACTGTGTTGTAGCCATTGTAATGAGTTATGGTACAGCTGGGTCTCATGCACTGTGTGTGACCCTCACTGCTGCGGTCTGTCATCCGTTTAAAGGGCCCAGCCGAGGGCCTCGCTATCAGCCTACCTCCCAAGTGGTGCTGCGTTCTGCAAGCAATTAACAATTCTCTCCCCCGTCTGAAGTGATGGAAGCCATATTTGTTTCATATTTTTCTTCTCCTCCTCCTCATCTTCCTGCTATTATTTACTATTAGTAAGTCAGCTGAGGCTTTCATCCAAAGAGCCTTACAGTGAATTCAGAAACATAGGACAAGGTTAGGGGTTATCTCGCTCAAGGATGACGACAGGTAAATTGCGGAAATTGGCGATTGAACACCCCTAACCACTAGACCAGTGGTTCTCAAAGTGGGGTACAGGTACCCCAAGGGATACTTTGGAGTGCTGCAGGGGGTACTCAGAAAAAAATATTTTTCATCCTGAGCAAGTTTCAATTCTGGAAACTTTTCTATTTTATTAAATGGGATTCCCCTCTACATGCTCTGACCCTCCCCTGGCATTGTGCTGCTTTTGTGGCAACAGTTGCATTAAGCACAGGCCCATGTTTCTCACTTAATTGTGAGTATTTGCACCTTTTTAATGTTCATGTTACCATTGCCAAATACAGTAGAACGCACATACATTGTTCATGTTAATTCCAGTGAAGGGGTACTCAGCTGAAAAGATATCTTAGAGGGGGTATACTAGTAGAAAAAGTTTGAGAACCACTGCACTAGACCACTCTTCCTCTGCGGGAGAAGCGTGATAAGGAGGAAGCAGATGAGAGGAACTAATGTCGGTGAAACATGGAGATGATTTGGTTATGGAGACAGTTACAGCCATGAGTCACTCCTCATGTAGAATGTTTTATGGTATTCAATGAATCTGGCAACACTGACACTGACACTGCACGTGGTTTCCCAATCATAAATAATCAGGCACCATAATTAACCACACCCAGGGAAGACACTAAGATGTTTGGTCAGCCGTGAAGAGGAACCAGCAGGCTGGATGCTGATGACATCAGCATCTCATCATCCTCATCATCATCATCACACAGTGTTTGAAACAGCAGAGCAGTCGAGGCTCAACAGGCCATAGGTAGATTCAACCTTTCTTTTTCTGTTAATGGTAACAAGAATCCCATCACAATCCACTGAGGAGAATCCATTTCTGATCATAATATAATAACTTATTGACTTAATGACTTGATGAATCTCTAATAATTTCTTTCACCAAGAAAATATCAGCAGAAAAAGAGAAACTAAGCACATTTTAAGCATTAACAGTAAATCCACCATCCTAACTGTGGATACCTGGATACCATACAAGGATAATGAGGGACAATTTAAGGAGAAAACACATGAAATTGAGCACACTTTGCTTTCCAACAGTGTCTTCAGTTGGTCACCAAACTGGAAGCCAAGCATTACGTTCAACTTTATTTTTAAGGATTGCCTTGCTTCATGGATCTAAAACCTGTCACATGACTCCTCCAACCAATCACAGGCTCTGGCTCCCAGCTAGCCCCGCCCTGCCTTCTGCCAAGGTCTCGTTGGAGGCCTGCTAATGCGATCAGCGAATGAGGCAGCCGGGACATAAAACATAACGGGAGGAAAGAAGCGGGAAGAGTTATAGAGCCGGGATGAATAGTTTCCCTTTAAGTTTGGTTCCGTTCTGTCCAATTTATGGCCTTCAGCTCACTCCTGGGCTGAGCTCTCTCCTCGTGTCTCTGGGCTTGGCGCAGCTCCGGGTAGAGATGGTTTGCAGAAGCCTGGATGCTCCTGAGCCAAACACATGTTGGGTTTGCCAGTCCCCCCCCCACACCCCCGCCAACCCCCACAACACAACTAACCCCCCTCAGAGGGGGGAGGAACCTGTCTAATACATTGCTTTCCTGCCAGTCCTGAATGTTGTCAGGGTTCATCCTCACTTCAGACAGATGGTGGTTTAACCAGCGAGCCACCCAGCCCCAGAGAGTTAAAGAGATGCTCTTGTTCCTCACACCTCAACTCGGCTATACTTCACTCTGGAAGCACAACAGACCTGTGAACCTTGACCCCTGAGGGACAGCTAAGGCCTGACATTAATCTGCCACATCATTCTGTGTCCGTAGCACACAGGGATAAACTTGAAATACGACATGACAAAAGCCTAGTGTCTTCTCCCTTCGCTGCCTCCTGACACCGCCGCAAACCTGAACCCATCAAGAAGGATGATGTAGTTGCTTAACAGAAACAGGAACCACTTTGTAACAGGCGAGATATCCATCCTGAAGGAACAAATTGGCTCCTGACGGTGTTGGTTGGCTGACTCCAGTGCAGCGCGGGTGTGACTAAGCACTGGATGTGTGTCCGTTGCTTCGTTCCCCTTCCAGGGAGGCGGAGGTGTTTTTGTTGGGAAGAATTTCACTTTCAGACACAGACGGAGCTCAGCTCTAAGCACCAACCACATCTGTGATTAAACATGCAGTGTAAACATGTGATGTGATGTTTGTCCTCCCGAGGTGTTCCTCGACTCCATTCCTCAGCGGCACATGTTCCAAAAGCCCCTCTCCCCTCGACCTTGAGGCCTCACTAGAGATGATTAGCGTAGACCCTGGATGACGACATGGCAACGCAAGGTGAACACTTAGAAACGTTTCTCTCTCTGGTTCCAATCGAGGAGAACACATTCTTCTCCCGTCCAGTCACCGGACCAGGAGGACGTTGGCAGCACTTAGTTTGAGAGCGTTGTTCCACAGCACTTCCACGTTCCTCTTCATGGCGGTGGGGGTCCTCGGAGACACCTGTGTCCTACAGACCTCTCAGTTCACACACTAAACACCATCATGTTGGAACATCGTTTAAAGCTGCACATCCTGGGTTGTAACTGTTGCTAACCGTAAACAGCTGCTAACATGAACTAAGCTTTAATTGTGAGGATTAGCACATTTTATTTAGACCTTTTGGTGTACCAGGCAGGATTAAAGTAACTTTTTTTTTTTACCATGATAGAGAACAGATTTGTTGAGATTTTAATTCTGGTAACGGTGTTGGTGGTACTGTATTCCATCTGCCTGTTTAAAAGCTGTTTAATTTAGTCTTTCATGTCATGACTTTCAACTTTGAAATTAAATTCAACCTTTTTGATTCCATCTCTGCCTGCGTCTGTACACAGAAGCTCTGACCCACAGTCACTGGCAGGGCCTAGCTGGTTGTACCGTATCTTCTTCTTTGCTGAATACAAGCCCTAGTTTAGCATTGCTAGTATTAGCATTGTGTAGCATAGCCTTGCTATCTTTGTTGTATACAGGGAATGGGTTAACCTAGCGATGGTTAGTGCTTGGCACTTGGTTCTATGAACATCCCTACTGTACTGACAGCAATATATTGTTGTCATAGTTTCTCTTTCTTCTGACAAATGTACTTATTGTTAGTCGCTTTGGAAAACGCCCTAAATGTATATGTAAAATTGGTGTAGCATTGCTAGCATTTAGCTTTTTCTTGACTGGTTAGCGATGCTAGCTCTTGGACTTTTCTAGTTAAAAGCCACGGTAAAGTTTTGGCCCTGTTCCCTGGTTGGAAGCCCTGTTGTAGCGCCGCTAGCAGCTAGCTCTGCTTCATGTCAGAGTGGGCTGGGGCCGTCTGTCCTTCATCACTGAGCCTCTCTCTGTCACTCCGGCCAGATGTTGAGCTTCACTCCATCACTACGGTGCTGAGGCTGGCCTCTGGACGCTGGACCTTTGGAGCTCGTAGCATGGTTCAGCTGGAGCGCTGACACACACACACACACACACACACACACACACACACACACACACACACACACTTACAACACACACACTCACACATACACACAAACACACACTCTCAGACACTTACAACACACACTCTCACACGCCACACACCAAACCCAGACACAATTACAACACACACACACACACACACACACACACACACACACACACACACACACACACACACACACACACACTCTTAACCACCACATAGACACACACACACACACACACACACAGATCGACGGAGCCTGGTTCTCTGGGCGGCTGGAGGCTGCGTAGTGTCTGAGGTGCGGAGTGGAGGTTATTCTGAGGAGCTGTGGAGCGTGAACTGGGTCTGGTTACCTGCTGGCTCTGCCTCGCAGGGAGCAGAGCGGTGCTGGACCGGGCTGCTTTCTGTCCGTCCGTCCGTCCGGAGACAGCGAGGGGTTCTGCACCGGGGGCTTCTGTTACATTTACAGTTACATTTACATTCTGCTGCTCCAGTATTTGTTGTGGCTCCGGGAGCAATTACGTTATGAATGCCATCTGATCTGGGATCCATCCGTTAGAAACCAGAGGCTGTGTTGTGTGTCGTGTGTTTTTGTGTTGACAGATCGTCGTGTCATATCGACCACGCAAGCATCTAAACTTACGTTTATCATTTATTATATAGAAAAACAAATTTAATATATATCATCCAAAAGCAAAATCTCACTCTTGCATACGACAGTCTTGGTATGAGGTTAGGGAATGAGGGGGATGCTGATCCAAAATGGCTGTTAATCGTGGGGTCACTAACATGACTGACAGCTAAACTCTAAACTAAAGCAGGGCACTGATTCCCCCTTGCTGTGAACCTTCACAACAGAACAGGGGGAGGAGCTCTAGTGACCTCTGGCAGTTGGCTTGAGGTCACCGGGAACCACCGTCATTTAGCGGTAACCCTTTTATCCGATTTAGCAATTTACAGTGGATAAGCATGGAATATTCTTGTGAAGAAGGTATGGGTTAAACATCGGCTTACCGATGCAAACAGGTAGACTGCGGATATTGGGGGAGTTTTGGCTAGGAGTCAAACACTAGCTCCTAGGTAGAAAACGCTAGAGATTGTAGCTATCATGCTAACTACAAGTCACAGCTATTATTATTACATTTTTATTTTATTACAAGTGGGAGAAGCATTTTAGGTTGTGTGTGTGTGTGTGTGTGTGTGTGTGCGCGCACAGGGGGGGGGGTCAGCTGGCGCTGTGCTGGTAATGGTGTTCAGTGTCTCCCAAACAGGGCCAAACACTGGAACAGCTCCCAGTTAGCTGTGTGTGTTTATACCAGAGAGAAAATAAGACAAAGATGTCGGGAGAGATCTGTTAGTGTATTTATTTATGCTTTTGCATTTTTTTGTGTTTGTGGGTTTGACCTTGTGTGCGTGAGTATATTTTTGGTGTATTTGTGTTTTAGTAGATTTGAGGGTATGGGTTTGTGAGTGGATTTTTTGTGCATTTGCTTGTGTGGGCTGTTGTGAGTTTAAGCCCTGCGAGTGTGTGTTTGTGTATTTGCCTATAGGTGTGTGTTGGTGTGTGTGTTGGTGTGTGTGTTGATGTGTGTGTGGGGGCGGGTGCTTCATTGATCGGAGCATTTGTGTGTCCATGTGAGACTGCTTGTTTGTCAGTTAATTGTTCAGCATGTGTGATGAGTGTGAGCATGTCTGTGTGAGGGTTAGTGTGAGGGTCAGGGTTAGGGTTAGGTTAGGGTTGGGTTAGCGTTAGGGGGTTAGGCTAAGGGTTAGGGTTGGGTTAGGGGGTTAGTGTTAGGGTTTGGGCTAGGGGTTAGGGTTAGGGTTGAGTTAGTGTTAGGGGGTTAGGGGCTAAGGGTTAGGGTTAGGGGGTTATGGTTAGGGGGTTAGGGTTAGGTTGGGTGAGGGTTAGGTTAGGGCTAGGTTGGGTTAGGGTTAGGTTAGGGCTAGGTTGGGTTAGGGTTAGGTTGGGTTAGGGTTACAAGGGTTAGACTCTAAACAGTTAGTTTAGTTGTATTCGTCCGTGTTTCCTCATGTGTCCCCCCCACCCCCTTCCCAGAGCAGAACCCGAGCAGGAACCTGGTTCTGCCGTTCTCCACTGGGCCTCAAGGGGCCCGTTGGGGGCCAGGGAGCTGCATCTTGTCCAGACAGTACCGCTGAAGCCAACATCTCCAGAACGCTGTTGGCCCGCTCTCCTTTCTCCTTAAAGCTGAACGGGAACGGTAACCCGGGCTCCACTGTCCCAGAGGAGTGCTCAAATCACAACATTATTGTAAACGTCATGTAAAATTTGAATTATGGATGGGAATGCTCTCTCTGCGTTTGGCTTGACGGCCGTGCAGATAGACTCAGAAATGGAAAGCGATGAGGTCAAAGCGCCACGGCGCCACTCATTCATAAAACATAAAACTTGTTTGCCGTCGTTATTGAGTGGCCTGTGTGGAAAGTCCTCCTCCAGAGAGGGGACAGCGGTCATTAGAGGGAGAGAACGTAATTACTCATCTGTTTTTACGGCCTTACAAGCTCCACGAGTCGGAACTCTAATCCGCCAAGATGGACAATGGATCATAATGTGGTCAGATCAGAACCACAATGCGCAGAGCCAGGGCCAAGTGAAGCAGTCCGTAACACAAAGAAAGGGTTGTTTTGCGGGGACAGAATGCTGTCGTTTTCATATCAAAGTGACGAATGACTGCCGTTGTTTTTATATCTCGGTGACTTACTTGGGATGTCGTTTTGACGTCAAGCGAGGAAAGTGTTATGGTTTCAACATCATGGGGCCCCAGTGCTCAGATTTTTATATCAAAGCGACAAACTATTGCTGTCGTTTACAGCTTTAACATCAGTCCACATTCAGGACCCGTACTCCATTCATGATCTCACACTCCACTGACAGAATAATTCAACACAACAATCTCTCAGTCTCTCCTCCAGGGCCTGGTTGAAGCCAGGGTTCTGTCTGGGGCGGTTCAGGGACCATGACTGAGTCCAGATATCGGAACCTGACTGTCTATATGTTTACAGTTCCTCAGCATCCCCTGTCCTCTGAGAAGACGTGTGTGAGGCCTCCTGACCCACACCAGATGCTGATGTCTACTGCAACGTTCTCTTCACTTCACACACACAGTGACTCCGCCCTGCCGGTGCGAGTGCTGCCTGTTATCCAAACGCCCCCTTTTCTAACCTGATGAACAGTATAGAGGCATGCAGATATGAATCATAAGGCATTAGTTCCTCGGTGGGGTCTGGAGACCGTTGGCAGAGCAAGATGAATATATCAACACGAAGTGCATCTGCATTCCCTCTGTCCCCGCTCGTTCATAGGTGTCAAAACATTGTGTTTTGATTTGCCTGTTATTTATTTTTTTACAGTTAGTAAGTACCCGTTGGTTTGAATGATGAATGGCAAACCGATGTTGACTAAACAGTTTCCCACAGAGCTGAGTGATAGGGTCTTTCTGTGGAGCAGAAACAGACTTCTTAATCGCTCAGGATTTCAGCCTTGTCACTGGATCTATAACCAGAGTGTTGAATGAGGAGCATAATGTGTGAACGCAAACTATACAAAGATGGCCTTCTGAACAGTAAAAAGAAACACTACTTGTTAAAATGTCTTCTTGGCCGTTTACTAATAGTACGGTCTGAATTACCTCAGAAATCCTAACATGTTCATGTTATCACTTTAGTTTTCAGTTTATTCGTCACTTTATTTTATATTGGAATATCTTTTAATTCAAAAAGTGCTTCAGTCTTAACTACGATGAAGTTTCATTATGTTTCATGTGTCTCTACATCTAAGATCTCGACATGGTCTCATCCTGACCCTTTTGGCTTTTGTAGACCACCTGTTAGTCTCCTCTCAAAAGGACCACGTCTAATCAGATACATGTCACAGAGAACCCACTGATCAGAACCATGGCCAGTGGCATTATTCTACACAGGTTGGCTCGTCTTTGAAGCTCCTCAAACATCTCCACAGCAACTCGACTCCAAGGGGCTGCTGTCAAGAAGTAAAAACGTACAAGTAAACGAAATTCTGAGGCCATGACTCTCAGTAGGAAACCCGTGGATTGCCTACTCCGGGCAGGGAATGAGCCCTTAGCCCAAGTGAAGGAGTTACTTCAGGGTCTTGTTCATGAGTGAGGGTACGTAGGAGAATTAGAGAAGATTGGTCAGAGAATCGGAGCAGCAGGGGCAGTATTGCATTCTCCTTTCCGCACCGTTGTGACGAAAAGAGAGCTGAGCCAGAAGGCAAAGCTCTCTATCGACTTTTACACTGTGGAGCTCTCTGCTCTCCTCTCTCTTGGCCTGAAATGTTGACTCATGTTTGAAGTCGGGATTTAAGCTTCCTTAGGTCAGGTGTCTCATCCCTACTGGTTCCTTCCTTCTGTTCCTCACTGTGGGTCTCTTTGGATAAAAATGTCTGCAAAACGATTAGGTTGAGTTCAAACAAAGCTGAGGAATATTTAATATTTTGTTTAATATTTTGTTGTTTATCTGTTGTTTCATGGTGGCTGGGAGGAATAACAAGCACGTCAACACAAACACACACACCTAAGCCATTGTAGAGATACACGATGGATCAACTTACTGTAGAGAAAGAAAACTCAAATCACAACAACTCCATTTAGTCTAGTCTGAGGGCCTTCTTCAAGGTTTAAATACACAGCGTGTTCTAACACAACATAGGAAAAGTCTTATTTACCCTCACTCTGCCAAAGGCAACAACAGTTCCCCAATTAGTTTAACAACAGCATCGGGACTATAAACTCTGCGTTCTTTCTCTTTGAAATATTTGCCTCTCCCACAAGTGTCCAAAATGGCGGTGGATAAACGGCAGTTTGTGGAAACCTGAGTAGCTTTGTTTGAAGAGGCACCAGGAGAGAGTGAATACCGTTAGCATATTTGGCTGACGAGACGCATACACAACGAGCAACATCTGATGGGGAGACCATCTGGGCACTTCTGTCCTTGGAAACCACGTAGCTCACTGGGTATAGCCTAGCATTAGCACGCTGAAGGTTGGTGGTTCTATTCCCTAAGTATTTTAAACAGCAGTTGTGGCTGTTTGTGGCCTTCTGGGAAAGCTTCCAGATTTTATTTGTGACTTTTTTGGCTAACTTCATAAAGTAAAGTGCACTGTTACAGAAGTTCAAAATGAAACAAAAAAAACAACATAATTGACATAATGGCGCATGATGAGGTGGTATTTGTGACGAATAAGTTAATAACGTCTGCCTGATTACCCCTAACGACCGGGGTTAATTAGTGTTGTTATTAAGATGACGACGATATGCTACATTACGTCCAGCATGAAGCACTGTGACGTCCATTTTGGAAAGAAGTGCGTGTCCTGTTAGTTTGAATATCCATGACTGTGTTAGTACGTCTGTGAGCGGTGTGTACCTCTACATCTCTGCTCCACGAATTTCCACTGCGGATAAAACGGTAATAATTGTGGGAGAGTTTGATTCTCGTAAAGCCTTGTGCATTCCTCTCGGTTGGATCTGTAGTAAATGTGAGCATAGTGTGGGCGTGGAATCTAAGCCTGGAAACACCTTGTTCACACACACAGAATCAAAAGATCTTCTGTACTTTTCTACATTCTGTAATTTCACCAATTACACTCGCTGGGTGACACACAGCCCGCATTTGATGGAAAACCAAGTTGTGCCTTTTCTGACAATGAGGACTTTGACAGCAGTCCATGATTCAGCATTTTTCCTTGTGTTGAAGACTCCACCACACTAATACTACATGACATCGGCAATATTCCTGAACCATAAGACTTCAGGGTAAGAAAAAAAGGGTCAATTTGGAGGGTCCAAACAGTTTTGTTTGACAGGCTACCTGGCAGCAGAGAGCCATGTCCAATAGGAAGCTTGATGGAAACACTTCTTCCTCTCCAACCTGCTTGGCGGTGGTTTGCGAGGTCAAACACCTTAACGAGAGACCGCTTCACCCTCACACGGGGAGGTCACATGTTATTGGCGTGTCTGATCTGCAGCATGTGCCACAGAGCCTGCTCCCTTCCCCGGCATCGTCGTGACCATGTGTTTCAAAAGGCCTAATGGATTGAATAATGCAAGTTAAAATCTGCATTTACATTGATAGATAGAAAGATAGAAAGATAGATGATTAGATAGATAGATACTTTATTCATCCCCTTGGGAAAATTCAGGTATCCAGTAGCTTGGGAAAATTCAGGTATCCAGTAGCTCACAAAGTCAGTCAACAGACGGTACATTTTACAAACAACAAAATTGACAAACAGTAAAAGTCAATCAAATAAGTCAATAAAAAGTGAGCAATACTGCACATAAGTGAAATTGCATAAAAAAAAGACCCAGAGGTAGATATAAATAAATAAATATTGCAGGGCCTAATTTCAGAAAACATATCAAAAAGGATCACAAGTCTTTGTGTTTCACGTGGTTGTATTGTAGCTGTGCTCACATTATGAGTGGTAGGTTTAAAGATAACATAACGCAGAGTGGTGATTAATGTTTATGGAGTTGAAGTTGAGTCTGGGACCGAGAACCTGCCTCTGGCTGTCAGCAGACCCTCCATTCACCTCCAGTGACACTCAACACTAGTTTCAGTTTCACTTTCATTTCCTCTCTGTGGATGGGAACCCCCCCCACCATTACAGCCGACCTCATCACCTCCAACAACGTAGGCACCACTACAACCTCCACATCCACCACCACCTTCATCACCAACACCCACCATTTATGTTGGGTGTTGCATGTTACAGTCTATTTGAATTCACCTAACACATTCATTCTTATTAGTGCTTACAGTCAGTGAACTGATCCGGTGGATTAAAGCTAATTTAGGGCTAAATCTGTCATGGTTTGTTTGTCATTTTATATTCTCATTAATGACAGTGAGTTGGCCCTGGGTTTTGTTAACAGAGGTCCCTGCCTTCTGCTCAACCAAACTCAGACCTAGCAGTCGGCCAAAGGCCCAGTTTCTCTTCAAAGCTCAAATACAATTGATTCGTCACACACTCAAAAAGTGTATTTGACTTTCTGTTGCATAAAACTTGATATTTGCTTTGAAATTTGTGGTGATTTTCCGATACACAAAGAGCCTCCCCTAATGACTTAATGACGTTGTTTGGTCGCAGATTCATTTTCTGTTGGGCAGAGTTGCACTTTGCTGTGGGTGACCACAGTCCACTTTCAACTTCCTTTGAAACCCAATCAGGGCTTCCTGTTGCACTTGGAAGTCAGAAGCAATCCGGGCGCTGATTACTAACACAAATAAAAACAAAGGCTTCTCCACTCGCTTCAAGGAACTATCAGACTGCCTGCGTGTGGTTAATGGGAATATGATTCTATGAACTTTGGGTTCCCAGCAAACACAAAGCTATAATCAGCGTCTTCATCTTATGGAAGTGAATAGACTGATGATTATTTGATTCACTATCATTTCAGTGATCAGCATTATTATTGACTAACCCTTTATGATCTCTTTTGGATATCAAACTTCATCAAGGGCCTGATATGTATTTTAGAGCTGATTGTGAGTAGTCTGAGGAGAAGTGAGGTGAGGCCTACACAGGACGGGACTTCATGGCCTCTCGTTTGGTTGTACTCGTTTGAAATGTACATGTTTAAAACGTGTTACAATTGAACGTTTACAAAAGCGCCATATTTTCTCTGCATGTTGAATCTTCACGGCGAGCGGTTGGACCAGGCGGCCTTCAGGCACTCTGCAGATCAGAAACACGTCAGGCCAGGCACATTCGAACTACGAAATAAACTCCAGGAGCAGAACTCAACATGTTAAGTGTCGACTTGTACTTCCACCACAGCAATCTGGCAGCCACCAAAGAACCCCATAAAAACTCGGACAAACGTATTTTCCGTTTGTCGGATCCGCTTGCCGGATCTGTGATGCGGCTGGTCTAGACAGGTGGCCCGCAGCTGAGAGGTAACTCTAACCCCCGCCGTCCGCCTGAGAACTCAATCCAGACCCGGAGCGCTCTCTCGAACCGCGTCATGGTAAGAGGTCTGCTGGATTATGCGGAGGTGAACTCCCTGTGGCGTCCATGGATCCAGGCTGGGCCAGGCGGTGTTTCGGGTGGGGTTGGGGTTGGGGGCTGGGGACGACGACTCGATGGAGCCCAACGGAGCAGCAGAAGGTCCACCGGGCCGTCGGGTTTCATACCTTGTTGACAGCTCGGAGGGACCATTAGCATTTGAGCCTGTCGTTGGCGATATTGGATTCCCTGTAAAGTTTTACCGTCCCGTTCCTGTCGGAAGGTTT